>NC_051090.1:5398341-5533341 GCF_901709675.1 Syngnathus acus | reverse complement strand
ATGGAGTCCTGACTCATGAACAAGTGCCACATTTGTCAGCTCACTTTTTGAAATAGACATATCAGGTTGCGACTTGAGAGAAGAAGGAAGGAAGAAATATCACATGAATTCTTACAGCCAACTGGAAGAGTGTGTGTGTTTGTGTGTGTGTGTGTATTTGTTCTTGTTCGAGTTTTAACAGAATATCGCCAACTGTTTTCCTTCTCCTTTATAAACATTGTAATGGGACCAATGTACTGTAATTTAAATTTGGCCCGTATGGATGCAGTTTTAACGTGTTCCCATTAGAATTGATAGTAGTCATGCAAATGGTTTGAACTTTGGCTGTTGCATTCTCTTAGTTCACCACTAGATGGCAAAATAATTGACACACTGTCCCTTTAATTAAAGCACGACATGCGAGCAACTGAGTGATGTGCAATTTGGCGTTCATTTGTTTCTAGCAAGCCTTGTGACTTTGCAAAGTCGAATTCTTTCTTCACACTGGTAGTGGTGCAATTCCAAATAAGAGCATCGCATCTCCCAGTGACCATGTGGGTGTGTGGTGGGTTGTTTTCAGCTGCATTAGTAGCCAAAGGCCATGCAGGAAAGACACAGACAGGAAGGGGAAATAGAGTTTACCGGCCGCCCACCACTTCTGTGTCTCCTGTGCTCGCAAGCCCACGGACCAGAGTAAAAAAAAAGGTGCACGCTTACTTGCAGACAAAGCAACAACCAAAAACAAGTTAAGCCGAAGCAAACAAAAGGTTTTAAGGCGCATCTATAATAAATGACGGCAGTGTGACATTCTTGTGCAAGCTGCCCACACCGCCCAGCCCGTTTTGTACCTGCCGAGTAGGTTGTGATGCTCCAATAAGAAACAACTAACAAAAGAAAAGACGCCAAACTGATGTGATCAAATTCCGTCATTCACGATCATTTGCTTTGCATGTCACGCAAGAATCAAATATGATTATAGTGTCACAAGTGAGTCATGTGACAGCTGTCTGGCTAGCAGCTTGCATGGACTGATGGAAATGAACAGAATGGGTCACAATTGATCCAAATTCTTTGATTGCAAAAATTCGGTCCTTTCAGGAAGTAGAAACAAGTCAACATAATAGCAGCAGTAAACTTTACGAAAGAAAGCCGTCAGCTCTTCCACAACACTACTGGCATGCCGCGCAAGCTAGTGCGCTCTCTCGCTGACTGAAAATTCTGGTCCAAGTCCAACTCGCCTGAGGTTTTAATAGGAAATTTGATGAAAAATTGACTTTTTAATTAGTTGTATACAAATGGTTATGTCTCTCGAGTGCAAACAAGTTTGAAATGGGAAAGAAAGTGCTGCCTTCATGAGTTAAAATGCTTTTATGGTTTTTACTGCTGCCCACTCTTACGCATACACTTAAGATTTTGTCTCCAAGTGTGATTTATTTAGTATTTTTAAAATGTTATGTCTTCTTTAAGGTGTTTGATAATTGAGGTGCCGCGAACAGCAAAGATGCAGTAGCAGGATGGAACCAGCAGAGGTCCTTCTCTCCCCAAATGTCACTTCGTCAGTGTGAAGGCCTCATTTGAAGTGAGAAGTATTTGAGCTGAAGGAAAGTATGCTTAACAAAACAATAGTAAGGGGGATGGCGGTCTTTCAAATCTAGTTAATATTTTGGTCACATTTAAATGCAACGTCGCAACTATGCTGGGAGAGACTGACTCATAAGTGGTCCCTACACAGTCTTGTTCTTGGAGGAGGCAAGCCGCCCCCCCATGGCCCCCCCCTCCGCCCTTCAGGGTTTCCCACATCCCCATTGAACTTTCCACCCACTCACTGAGGAATGCACAAAGAGGGAAGAGAGTGGGAGGAGCAGGGGGGTCTGCGAGGGGCAGTCATGGGGGCATTAATGGAGAGGAGATTTCAAACACAAGTTTGTTCCTTTTTGTTTGCCTTTCGGGAAGCTCTAAAAGTATCATTTGAAGTTGTCAACATTAAATATGTCAAAAGTCAAGATGAAGATCTTTGCACAAATCACCATTGTAAAGACTTGAAAATCCTTCCACAGAAACAGAGCCGCTTGGTGCGCGCTTTTATCGAATGACGAAGGCGTGAGCGCGCTTGACGTGATACGCTGCGTTTATGTACGCATGGCGGTGCCTCGTGTGGTAACCCTGAGAAATGAACACCTGTTTAGGTCATATGATATTGCAAATGAAAAAAAAAATGGGCCAATAGGATTTTATGCCAATAGGAAGACTGAAGGCAGAATTCTGGAACTACATGGTGTGGCGGATAACTGGTGATAAAAGGTGCGCCTGCTTCCAATTGTAAATAAAAAGCCGCCGTCTGTCTTGTGACAAAAAAAAAAAAAGTGGATGACATTTTGGTTGCATCGTGTGTGTATATAGAATCATGTCTGCAGCCAAATGCCACCGCCATCAAAGCCAAACAGGGAGCTTGCTGCACAGAGCAGCATGGACGCCCTTTGAGAATTTATCGTCCCGCAAAACGTCACATACCTGGCCGCAACTCATGGAAAAACTATTAAAAAGAACTTTTGCTAATCACCAAATACCCCCCTCTGCTTTTAATTAATTTGAACATTTGGGGATTAGACTGGCCGCTTGAATTGGAGTGCGTTTAAGAGCACAATGCAGCAGCATTGGAAGCTGTGGGTGGAATGTGGAAGAGATTTCATAAGAGGAGGCGGGTGGTGGCGACACGAGTTATTCAAGCTGACGCTCACGCTCTCTCCCAGCATTGAGGACAGTGACCCCACCCCACCCTGTAACATGTCATATTTAATGCAAAGCAGTGATGTCATCATGCATGCATGAAAGTTACTGTTGAGACAAGTTGGCTTGACCTTTCGTTTCAGGTCAGCTATGCTGTCCTGATATCTTTGAAGCCTCCAGAAGGCCACAAAAGGAAGGCCAGAGGTTCATTCATGTGAGAGGTTATCAAGGCAACATGATGTCCAAAGGTAAAGCTCCCCCATTCAAGCGGGAAGGGCAAACAGGGATGGGCGTATTTGCCTTTTCACGTGCAAAATCAATGAGCCCAGATGGCAGCTTGTTTCTTTGCTATTTACTCCGCGGGCTCCATGACAAATATCCCGGCAGCCTCGCTTCCCGGCTAGCCAACGCCGCAGGTAAGCAGAACAACACACCCCTCCCTCGCTCTAAACTACAGTGGCTGCCAAGAGTCAAAAGGTTTAAAAACGCTGGATCATTTCACACTTAATAAAAATAGTGCATCCATATTTTCCTCCATGTTTAAATTCTACACAAGAGTCCCAACATATTTTTCTGTGTTGTCAGCCTCTGATTCTTCTTGCTCATCTGAGGCTTAAAAGTAGTCTTTTTTTTGTTCCATGGACAAAAATACAAATTGCTCACATGAGACAATGTGTGAATATTTTTAGTCAAGAGGAGATTCCAGCTTGTTAGTGGAGTCTGGCATGGAACCAGACTTCCCTTCACTGCAGACTGCACACGCAGAGATATTTTTATTCCGACAGTGGCACTTCCCCTCGAGTGTAGAGGAACAAGTCCATCTCGTGGAGTTTTTGCTACTGCTTCTCCTTTATTGGGAAGGACGTATAAGCCCAGATGGGGGTGGGCCTGGAAAGTCAGCATTCCGGTTGGAGAGAGCAGAAAGTCGAGTAGGCTCGGAGCATGCATGGGTGGAGGTGTGGGTGGTTGTTTTGCGGCGGCGCTATTGCCGTGGGCGTCGCGGGGCGGGGAGCGAAGAGCAGTTCCTGATTCCTCAACCTTGAGCTCACCACTTTTTTTTTTCTGTCACCACCCCTCCCCTCCCCTTTTTTATGCTTATTAAATACAGATCTTAACTACTAGCTAAGCCATCCTTTCCCTTCTCCTCCCTCCACTATGTCAATCCAGCTGTTAACTCCTTCTTGGGAATAGTCATCAGCACTGGGAAGAGGCGGGAACGCGGTTATGGATCTTTACTGGAAGCGAGGGCGCGTTTTTGCAAAAAAAATGATTCACCGCACATGCCGCCGTGCCATATAATTTGCTCGGCGATTCATCGGAGTGAGAGCTGGCATGACAAGTGAACGCATCACCGGATCAATCATGCCCCCCCCCGCCCCTCCCCTCCCCTCCCTGTGTGTCGGCTACATTAAGTCATGAATATTAGCTTTATGAGCGCATGGAACAATGGCAGATTACTGCTATCAAGGCGACTATTACCGTGTCATCCCTTTGAATGGGGAATTTGAAAGGCCCGTCAACAATGGCGTATTGTCAAGCGCATGCAATAATAAAAAGCATTAAGCGAGCAAGGAAAGGGTGAGACGCAAACGTAAACACGGTGCACGGCGGTGCAAGACAATAACATGCTATACTGACAAGACATTATTATGTTATTGTATTATGATGATCATTTATGGGTAAATTATTAAAGGGTATCACATCGTGTGATGTTTTAACATTTTAACAGTGTCAACTTTGTCAATCATTGGACGATCTGATAAACTCAACCTTTTATGACCTAAATGGAAGTGAATGTTGGATAACTGATGCTCATTTTATGAGTCATATCAGCGACGGCGCTACCAGGGTTTGATGGTGGTCGGGGGAGTCAGCTGTGTTCACGCCCACAATGGCGCATACCGCCGGCTTTCAACTGTTTATAAAAATAGAAATAATAAAAAAAATAGAAATAAAAATACTATTTATTTTAAAAACCAAATTACAATTTTAAATTGAATACGTGACACTTCTGGATGGTGTGGGAGTGTTACACAACGATGTACCTGTGCAGGACTGGGTAGGGCTCAGCAGGTAGATGCTGATCATTCGTCACACTGTCAAGCATGTGTGTGCCGTTTGCTCTGCGAAACGTTACACAATGTGAGCGACAGACGGTGATATTTGAATGCGTTGAGTGTTCTTTGACGAGGCAACATGCAGGTGGCGCGAGCGTACGCAGCGGAAAGAGATGACCTTATGATAGAGCAACTGACTAAAACACTCAACAGATGTCTCAGACCCCCCCCCCCCCCACACACACACACACACACAAAACCACAAACATGCTATCTGCTTTTCCTTCTATGAATGGCCTTTGAGACATGGCTGAGGAAACTGTTTCATAGCAAGAACTAAGTAATTGCAGAGGTCAGACAATATGAATGAAAAATATATGACGCAACAGTCCCCAGGCAAATGTTTTTTAGCAGCTTTCAGAGTTTGATCCCATGTGGGTTGCGGACTCAAAAATACTTTTACAACTATCTAATGCAATTCCTTTTAATATTTTGTTTTCCCTTTTTTTTTTTGTGGGGATTTTGTTTCACTTTCTCAAGTTTTCTTTTTAGCTTTAGTTCAATAGAGATTAGTAAAATATAAAATTGTGCACATTATTCTGGGTATTATTTATTGGAATTTATATTTAAATTTGTACTTGTTAATTAAAAGGCAACAAGAGAAGAATCTATTAAAATCAAAATATTTTAAATAAAAAAAAAAAATCTAAAATTGTGTTCTTATACATGCATCCATCAACATGTTTATAATCAGCTCTGAAATTCACTTGACATGCAAATACGTCTACTTGTATTCGAAAACAGATGACATTCGTGTATTTTCAAAGGTTATTTTTGAAAATCCTCAAATGAGAGCGGTTGCGAACCGTTGCTTTTAAGCACTTTATCCCTGAATTCAAGTGCTCCTCGAAAGTTGCAAATTAAAAACGACAGCGCCATACTACACCCTTATGTGTTGTATCTTCTACTTCACCAGCCATTGACTCCATCATCTTTTTAACTCATGCAAATGTGCTCCATCAGCGACAACAACTAATCGTCTGCTAATTACTTTCCATTTCTGTTACATGAAGCACTTTTGGGTGGCAGAGGGTAAAGCGTTAATGAACTATGCGCTCTCGGGCTTTTTTGTGGTACGGAGAGATGTCAAACGTAAACACATCCAGTCAACGCCCAGGAATGTGTGAGGCACGCAGAAAAAAAAAAAAAAAAAACAACCCCGGGGGACAAAATCCAAAAGAGACGAGCAGAGAGGGGCGGAATATGGGAGTGGGTAGAGAGGAAAATCAGAAATGAGCTCGAAGGGAGGATGGGTAGCAGTCCATCACTCATTGCTAGTCAGCTGGCATGAGTGAAGGAAAAGCCATGAGCGACTTCAAAGGCCTCGGCGGAGCGATGGGGGTTAAGGTTCTGTGATCCGAGCGGAGGTTAGGGGGGTCTGCAACTCTGATCCCCTCTGCTGCTGAAACTAATTTAGCCAGCGGGCCCCGTGCGAGGCCCGCTTGTAACCGGAGCAGCCGTGCAGTGACAAAATGCAGGCGGATCTATACGACATTACTTCCAGAATGCCAGGTGTCCAAACTTAATTCTTTTCTGTGCGTCACAATCGCTCATGTTTTGGTCTTTTGTGTTTATTACAGTAATACCGGTCAGATCAGTCTTGCATCGTGCAGAAGATGAGAGGTTGACCTCTATACAGAGAGGCTGGGAAGACCAAAAACATATGCTTGTCTGCTCTAACTCGTTTGTCTCGAAGCTTGAGGGTACGAGCTGCAACTTGTTCTCATTTCCCGAAAAAAAGTGTCGATGTTCAAATAAATGCGTTTACAATCACCCGCATCGAATTCCTTCTCCTGCTGACTCATCCGAAAAGGACGCCATTGAAGTATCCAGAAATGACAGAAGGCTGTAAAATACGGGACGACCCTGCGAAAGCAGACCGAGCCCCGGTTGAAAGGAGCGTTAGCATCAAGCGTCGACATATTAAACGCACAAAAGGCATTTGACTTTTGACTGGGAATCCACGTGCGTTGCGTGGGTGGATGCGTTCGGTAACTACAGATATGCGATGATGTGCATGTGCGACTTGAGGCCGCGGCCAGTGAGTCATCTTGCATTAATCATACGCGAAAATGCTTGGCTCTCGCTCACGTCTTTGTCTGGCCGCCCGTATAGTGTGTCTTTGCAAAGAAAAATCAAACGGGTAGACGATTGCTGGAGCTATGCAGAGATGATAAAAACCACAACTAAATGAGTTGACTCAGAGGAGTAGTCATAGCACGGACAATATAGACGCAGGCTTAAAGCTGAGGGATCACGATGAACGTAGGTTGTCGTGTGGTGGTGGGTGTCTGAAGTTTTGCAGACTCCAAAGTCCGTAACTTTAATTGCAAGCGCATGCCAGGCATCTTAACTACTGCAGATGGTGCGATTTAGGAGGAAGGAAGAAGATGGTCTTTTATTGACTCAAATTAAGATTGGGGGAGGTCAGAGTTCAAGGGGGAGGGTCTTTGTTTGTACGGATGGATTTTTACAATTTAATGAATCCGATTGTTTTGTTTTTTTACTGGGTCCTTTTTAGTTGCTGCTGGTTTGGTTAGCAACTGAGCTCCAATGCAAGTCAGTTAGATGTTCAAGTTAAACGTAATGAAAACACAATGTCAAGACTCAACCTAACAATTTAAAGTTATCTGAAAATCCCTGAAAATCTCACAGGTCATGCTCTGTCCTAAAGATTGACTCGAGACCATCTGGAGTCTAGATTCTTGAAGACCTCTGATCCAATGGGGGCTTCATCAGTTCTGACAGACTTGGCAGGGAGCTGGAGACAGATATTTAACCTTTTGCTGGAAGACTTCTGCAACCCCCCCACAACGCTCCGGGGGCTTCGGGGTCACATGTGCTTTTTCTGTAGTCTGATGGGGTGGGGGACTTGTTAGTTGTTGGGAATCGCTAAACAGGAGCTCTCGTGAAGGTCTAATGCATCTTACAGAGGTGGGGGTAACTATCTTTCCATTCCTATTGGTCGAATCTTGTACACAATTTCATGTTTAATCTCTAATTTGGATCTAGCATTGATTCAATTGACTGGCTAGAGCGTGTTTCCACCAGTTGAGGTGACTTTGGTGAAAGCGTATCATACATTTCCAAAGAAGCACTTCTTTCTACGAAATCAATAGGGACATGTCGACCTCATTTTCGAGCTGCATACGCTGCAAAAAAATAAAAAAAGTGGACCTGAGGTGAGCAAAAGTGTTTACCTAGGGAAATGGAAAAGCTAAAAGAAATGATAGTAGTGTTGGGATAGAGAATAATGAGCTTCCCCATGGTGGCCATTAAGGTGGACACGAATGAGCCCAAATGTTGGCCTAATGGAGAGAAGTGAAAATTGCAGCACTCGCCGAGACACCCGAAGGTGCTGGGTGACCTAGTTAATACGACCCTGTGGTGGGTGTTAGCGGTTACTCTGACAACCATGTTTTTTTTTTTGTTCGCTACTTCACTTCCTGTTTGACTCTGGTTGACTTTACACACTCCTACATGCTTTATCTGTTCACTTAGTATTTATTTATGTTTATATCATCTACATCCTGTGTACTTCCTTCACAGCATAATAGTTTGCACTTAATTTGAATAATTATGCTCTCGTTCCATTGTTGCCTCTACTGTTCTACATTAAAAATATACTTTAGAAAAAAAAAATATGGAAATAAATTGAATGCGTTTACATTTGAATTCGGAGCTAAACAAAGCAACAATTTCAAACGAGAATGACGTGATTCGTCAGGAGGTCAAAGTGCACTGAATACATTTATAAGGAACTAAAAGCAGACCTCCAAAGCCTCCTCTTCTGTTCCTTCCTGTATTTCAGTTTTATTCATTCTCCTCGTCCCTCCCCTCCCCCTATGCTAGCTACTGTATATTCTCACATTTTATACAGTGGCTTTGGGGTTAATGACTTGGATGGATGGCAGGCAAGGAGTTGGGCACTAACAAAATGTTTTATAATGAGGTTTAGTCATTTCATTGCTGTGTAATGAATACAAGTGCGTACATTGGTGCACATGCATGAGAAGCAAGATATAAGAGGTGCGGAGGAGAAGGTGCGAGTGGGAAGAGGTAGCTGTCAACTGTGGGATGTGATGAATGACAGATAGTGGGGGTGGGGGGGGCATGGGGGTCTAATCCCAGAGCTTGTCGTGACTCCAGTCCTGACCCGTCCAATGACCAGGAGAGTGGGAGGATGAGGAGAGAGACGGATAAACACAGACACAGTCCGATGTGGAGGAAGCTAAAGAGGGACAAGGGAAAAAGAGAAAGAGCGAAAACAAACGTGGGCCGAACTGTTCGAATTTTTCTCGGCAGTGAAATGGAGGACACGGCAGGAGGGGTAGGTGGGTGTCAGAGTGGGAATGGAGAATCATCTATTTGTCATCTGTCTTTCTCGTTCCCATCCAGGAGCCCCCCCCCCCCGCCCCTCTCTCTCTCTCTAAGCCCCCCCACTCTGCAATTTCCCTCTTTCCACGCCTCTGTCCTGCTGTTTGCAGCTCGTCGTGGGAGTGTGGCGCAGGCAAATAAACAGAGATTGTTTCATTCAGCCAGTGGGGACAAACAGTGCATTATTAACCTTCTGCTACCTTGCCTTGGGTTAGCGCAACCCGTTCATTTGTGATGAAGAACATTGTGTGACGACGACGCCTCCTCCTATTTGGCTAAAATGGGCACAGCGCAGACGCATGCCGGGGTGATTAATCGAAAAGCTACTGCTCTGTCAATGCAACGATGCATGCGCATACCTTGAATTAACATTTGCTTTCTTGGGGGTTCCCCAATTATTTAGCATCAACACCATGATTCATGTTCCCAGAAAAAACAACAAAGAAGCCGCATGTCATCTCTCCATCTCCAGCTAGCTATCTACAAAAAGTCTCTGATAAATCAGAAAATACACAAAAATCTATTATTTGGCCTGGCACTATGCGGTCCAAGCATATTTTAAAGGGGAGCAGTGCCCCCACATCCCTTGCTCGAGCTCCACCAGTGATTTCACCTCCAATTCCATAAATATGAAGTACAGGTAAATACAATTTATTTCTTTAAAGTTTAAAGTTTCATTTGCTTTCTTTGGTTGTTACCACATTTTTGATCATGAAAAATGTTGCTCCCCACTCAGTGAGTGATCAATTTCATGCTTACCAGAAAAAGCATGCACACACACACACGTGTACACACATGTACACACACACACGCAGGTTATTAGCTTCCAGCGTGCCAGATGTGCCACCCACACACAAACACGTGAGTCCCAGTCGTTTGTGCTTGACAATCACAGGAAGTTTGTATGCGTTTGCTTGTCATCTCCCAAAGGACATCATGTTGTGACAAAATGCTTCTTAGTTCCTAGTCTCCATGAATAAAATTATACTAGCTCGGTTAGCAGCTGTTATTCAGATCTCAGCGTTGACACAAAGTCCAATCTTGGAAATTACAATAAAGATAAAATATTTCATTTCTGTATTAGAATAATGACAACATATAATATATAACAAGAAAATGTGATAATTTGAAAAAGAAAATGGTAGAAACAATACATTCATTCAACAATTTGATTATCAGCATTATGGGAACAGCCTCATGACATCACCACCTACTGGCCCGGCATGCAAATGACAGCATTTTTGCATTTCGCCACGTTACACAATTGGCCCAACCTCGTTGTTTGTACTTAACGTGATAACACAAGCATGCACACGTGAATGCACTGGGTGTGTACCCACCGCCTGCCTTCCTCCCGTGCAGACAGTTCCATACAGAGGTGATAATTACCTCTGCCTGGATGTTATTTGACTCAACATGCATACAAAACGTACCACGAAAGAAACAGCAGCCTGTTTGTCTTCCAGGAAGCCGTTTTTGTTGGCCATGTGCTTGCATGCCCATATGGGTGTGTGTGTGCAAGCACATTCCCCCACCCCACCCCGCCCCCAGACTCGTTTACAGCCCCGCTGAGATTCGCACCTCCCTCCCTGTACCGTCTCTTCGCCTCTGACCCAGTCTGGAGGTGGCCAGGCTGTAGCGATCTGCCTTCCCTCCAGGGAGATTTGACTGAGTAACAGCACAGGCTGGCGGGCACAAAGCTGACGTCCAGCCTGCTACAACAGCAGATCCCACACACAGGCTGCCTGCCGAACAAAGAGCCGTCCGTCTACTGTATGCCACATAGGCTCAGTCTCAGTCTATATTTTTCTCAACCACTAAGCCTGTGAGAGATCATCAGGTGTGCTGCGAAGAATTATCCAATTTCACTTAATTGCTTGGGAAATTATTATTTACTGCAAATCTTGACTTGGTGAGTCATAGTGACAGGCAGAACAATTAAATGCCTTAAAAAAAAAATTACGCGAGGTAATGTCTCACTCACTGATCTCTGAAATGAGAGCAAAGGGAGAAAATTGATTGAATCATTTATAATCTAAAATTTATTCTGGGCTTTTGAATCTTGGAAGCAGCCAATTTATGCAACACACAGGCATTCGCGCTAAGTGAAATTAAATATTTGACAGTAAGTTATTTTCAATTTTTGAGGTGTACCAAGTTGAGGTCGGTGGATTTGATTTAGTTGGCGTGGAAAAAAAAATGTTTACGCGAAGAAATCTGATCCTGAATTATTAATGTCTTCATTCAAGTTTGATGCTTTTTCTTTTGTTGGAGAAGTTCCTGAGCTTGGACCCTCCTCCACAACCATTTGCACATCCACACATGTGTCCATCAGTCTTTCACCTCCATCACCTCATCCTCTCCGGCCTGTGTAGGAGCCCCGGCAAATTGGATGGGAAGAGCGCTCGAGAGGGGGGGAATTAGATCATGTAATGGGAGCTGCTGGCAGTGTGACTAAATTAGCTAACGATAGCTAACAACATTACACACTGTCCATCTGGGGGCTGCCTTGTCCTCCCTCTGCTCCTCTTTGAACAATCAGCTATGTGACGGACTCCCTTATCTACCAAGGGAGGGGGTGGGTCTCTTCTTAGGAATAACAGAGAGCCAGTAAGGACTCCAAAGAAATTTGGGAATGTGATCTCGTGAGAATTTTATAGGAACTCATGAGAACCCACGATCGATAGTAGATGCAAATCACAGATTTGTTTTTTCTATTCACTAAGTGTGATGCATTCTGTGGTTGACTTCCAAATAATTTCACAAGTGACTACTTAGAAAATAAATGTTAAAGACTTATCATATCTCTGCCCCCGCCCACTTTATAATTGCTTTTTAATAAACAACCGCACCCGAGGAAAAACAACCAATTAACGACACAAGGTGAGACTGATGAATTGTCAATCACTTGTCGAGCGGTTGCCGAGTTTGTATGTTGAAAGGCGCGGTGTAAAGAGTATGTTCGAGCCTGGCCGGGCTCGACTGCGTCAACAGCTGGCGACTGGCCCGGCATCCGGGCCAGGCAAGCTGTTGTGCCCTCGTAAGAACGCACAAGTGCTGGCCGGGCAGATGCTGGGAAGGATGCCACGCAGGCGTCCGTCGACACAGGCGGACGTCAGTGGCTCTCCAGAGGCGCTTTGAAGCCAAGATCATTGTGCACTGCGACCAGATTAGAAGCTTAGAGCGGGTCTGGCCTTCTAGTGGGGGGTTATTTTTGAACGTACAGATAAAACAAGCAGATGGAAGAAGAAGGGATGGGAACGTCATCCTGTAAAAACAGTGGGCGGGAGGATTTTTGAAAACTGTCTGATGGATGGGGTTAGCGCAAGCATGGAGACACAGTGGAGGTGAGGCGGGGAGGGCGGGGGGGACGGCGAGGAGAAGGAATGAAAGGGAAGGGATAATAGCCGCGGAGTAATAGCACACGGCTTCCAGGCAAAGATGAAATATTTGCAATTCCGTTGGGTCTCTGGGCTGCAGGCTCTCACTCCATTTGTATGGAAATGAGTTTGTCTTTCTTTGCCTGAGCACTGAGGAGACCGTCGAGGAGGAGGAGGTGCAGGGATGGTGCGCAAACTGTCAGCGATATTGTGATTCCTGACAATGCTTTTAGAAGTCATGGGGGCCCCCAGTTTGTTTCTGGGCTGCACATAAGGATCAAATAAATCCATGCCTCGATGACACACTGATCAATGCGGCCGTCGCCCAGGGAGTGAAGGCCTTTGTTTCGTATTGACACTTTAGCTCACCTCTTTCTTTCGCTCTCTCCTTCTCTCGTGCCCGTGCATGCAAGACCCACAGCTGGGACTACTCTCCTCCCTGATCCTGCTGCTGTTGCTGCTTTCCATCCAAGATAGCGAGCAGATGCTGTAGAAGGTTCTCTGTTTGGCTATTTTCAGCAGTGTTGAGGCGGGCTGCCACTCATGTATTCATGGCCAGCTGCTCATCTCTACTAGCCAGGCTCAGAGCGGGGTAAAGGAGGAGGGGGGCGGGGGGGCATCTCATCTCGGGCACCCTTTACTTCCCTCGGCTCTTTCCCTTGACTCCCTCCCTGCTTTCCTTCCTCTCTGAGTCACAGTCGCGAGCCACAAGTCTGAGTCATGCCTCCACTCTTGTGAGAGTCTGCGAAAGCACCGACGAAGTATGAAAAGAATGGAAAATGAGAAGTATTATATGAAGTTGTGGTCTTGTACTGAGCAAGAAACATCCTGGGATGAATAATCCAGATTTGAGACACTGGAGCAGCTCGTGTGGATTATATTCATGTATTTATTTTATTTTATTGTAGTTTTCATTTATTATATTTTTTATTATATATTTTTTATTATTGTTTATTTTATTATATTTATTTATTATAGTTCTGCTGGGTTATTTCCACTGGGTTAAGGATTCGAACTGGGCACATTGAGTCAAGCTTTTGATCCAACAAATAAATCACTTGCATAAACTTGTATCACTACTCCAGAAAAATCACATCGCAGGTGACTACAACGGCATTGTTCCAACCCATTACCCCTAATCACATACATTTCAAAACAAATCCCCAACACCATTATCAGGCAGTGGACCTGACCTGCTGGGTCAGCCCCCTGGTGCCAGCCTGCACCTACTTCAATAGTCCAGTCCTGAGGTCCCAGAGGTGGCGGTCAAGAGCTATTGATCCCCGGAGGTGAGAGTTCACGCTGGGCCAGCCTTGCCACAGGTGAAGGGTCAAAGCATAAGGGGTCAAGTGAGATTGAATGTGCCCGCGTTGTTGCCAGGAGCCATGCGGGTCAGCTGGATCCAGTTCATTCCGTGACCCTTCCTGGTCAATAATGCCTCCCTTTCCATCATTAAACTGGGATTGGGCATTAGATTTTTCAAATTTGTCACAAATGTGCATTATTCCCCTAAAGGCGGAAGAACGGCTGCATACCTCCGATTGATTGGCAATCATCTTGACCTACGGGCAAAAAGGAGGCTAGCTAGGGATCGCTTCTCGTCGATAACGAACAAAGCCGGCTGATTGTTTGAGGCGTGTAATGCAGAGCTCATCAGCTGGGTCAGCAGGCCAATTGCAGGTTTGCATGGGTAGACACTTTCCTCATCACAGCGTGATGATCAAAGGTTAGTAAAACGCTGCACAGGACTTGAATCAAGAATACAAAATATACTTTTGTGAGATATTACTTTGAGTCGTGTGCCCGTTGCTGAGCTGCAATGCATAAACTGTTTGAACAGTGCTGCGTAGACTTTTTATATCCACTGCAGCTTCTTTTAAAAGGTTTATCGATAATTAATTCAATTTTAGCCATTTATTGAAACCCAGAAGAAGCATTAAGCAATCTCACACAGGAGCTGCTGTTGGCCACAGCTCACATACAGATAATCACATACCAGCATCGTGCACCACACCAAATATGGTTTTCAGTGTGCTTAAAAAGTGTTTTTAATAAGTTATGCCTAAAGTGTGTTGACGGGGTAAAACTATTTAGAATATCTTTTCTTAATACAGTTTCATATTTTCACCTATTTTGGGTTGTCTGTAAAGTATCCAACCGGGGTTGACTGAACTTCTGTTTAGCATCAGAGGTGCATTTTAGCATCTACTCCCCTGAAGGATGCCAGTCATCCACGAGAAGTCTCTGAGCTGAGCTGAGCTGAGCATCCACCCAAACACACACCAACATTTCGGAACACACACAGCAGTGAGGGATGCTCGCACAATACATGCAAGGTTGCTGGCCTTGGCACGGGACTGGGAAGCAAGACCGGAAGCCAGGGGAGGGAATGTGGGAGGCAAAATTTGCACGTAGAAGAAGCTTCTTTGTGAGCATTATTGGGAAAAGAAGAAGAGAATGGAATGGGGTTTGATAACGTTTGGCTTACGGATTTGCAGTCCACTACCGAGACAGTAAACTTCTCTTCCTCCATCCATCTAGACTGCTCACCTGTCCCCCCCTCTCTCCCTCCCTCCTTCCCTATCTCTACCTATATGTCAATCACTCACACTCACGCCCCTCCCTTATCTTTGCTCTGCTTTTCTTTTACTTCTTTCTTTTATCTAGGCATGCATTCCTCTCCTCCCACACTCGAGATTCTCACTAAATGATTCCAAGTGTCTGGGCCCTGTGCCTCTGTGAGCCACACACACACAAACACACAGACATACACAGACACACACGCTCACTCAGTTACACCCACAGAAAGATGTATGTAAGCGTCACAGTGGCTGCTGCAGCAAGGGGATAAAGTAAACAAAAGGGAGAGGAGATGAGGGAGAGAGGGAGAGGGGGGGGCGGAGGTCTTTTTATTCCATTTTGCAAAGAGAATCTCAGGCTAAACATCATCCATCCTTCCATCAATCTGTCTATTCAGCCATCAGAAACACCCTTTTATGCAGCGTTGCTAGGTCTCAATGCCATACAATGGCTTGTGTCCAAACTGGAGTGAGGCTCTTTCACGCCAAAGAAGGGATGCAATTAAAGGGCATATTCGGGGGGAAAAAAAAGGGAGGATAGAAATTTGTTTTGTGTGCGTGGGCTGTGGACATACGCTACAATCGGCAAAGCGAGGAGCTGCTAAATTCTGTCGACATATGGGCAAACAGCTCAAATAAAAATATGGCACATCTTTTGTTTTGTTATTTTGGCAGAGCAGCAACATTAATATTAGTGTAAGGTACATCCCCTGTGGGGGCTTTCAGCTGAATGCTGACATAGCGTATTAGCATGCTAAATGTACATAAAAATCTGCGCCACTGCACTATTTTAGTCGTCAACTATGTGAACAGTGTCACCTTGGATTGCCGGCTGCAATTATCGTAAACTCGCTATGTGAATAGCTACAATCTCAATTCCCATTTAGCGTGCATTCAATCAATTCAGGTAGCAGGTGAACACCCAAGCTAATCTTTCATTGTATTCACCAGCTCGTTTTTATCTGATTCAATGTCACCATTTTTACATAGTGGATCTCATTTAGCCATAAAACAGGACATAATGATGAAATGACTATTCTTTTCTTCGTCTTGCATCATATCTCTTCTGTGCCGTTGTGTTGCTTTTTTTTTTTCCTATCAATAATTCAGGCTTAAAGTTGAGGATGAATAATTCACACGCCGATGTCAACCGTAAACCTCACTTTGGAGCCAAGTTGGGCTCTTTTGAAAACTCTTCACCCCCCCTTCTCACCTCTTTCTTATTCTTCTCACTGTCATCCCATTTCTTCTGCCTTCATCCACACGGCGTTCTCCTTTCATTCTTCCTTGTCTCCTAGATTACATGCATGTAGAGCGAGGCGCCTCTGCCTGAAAGAGACAACACAGGGACAAGGATAAGTAGTGGTGGCTGAAAAAGGGATTTGACTGCCTATCCTGTCAGCGCACAATGCACACCAACAATCCCGCCAACTAATCCCATCGCTGCTTCAAATTGCAAGTGTGAAAACATCGAGGGGGGATCCGAGCGTGCAGGCAGAACGATGGCTTCTCCTTTGAGTTGTTCTTGCACTCCGACTTCCTCGGCCTCCTATTTTGGTGCCCGCGTGACTCAGCGGCTATTACTGTATTATCCATCCTCGGGGTCTATTTAGGCACGCACGCTGCCTCCTTAACAAGAGCCCGCATTCATGGTTTGATTAGGCGTGACGCTAATTAGGATTCATCAATACCATTAATCTTCTCATCCAGCCCCGTGGATCAGAATATCTGACTCATCTCCATGAAGGTGTTTATCCACCTATTGAGTTTTCTTGTCAGGCGGCCCGGTCTCCTCCCAGCTTGTCACACGGCAATGCTTTGTCACTGCCCTTGGCATTCAATAGCTTTATAAATAAATTTTGAAAAAAGCATGGCAACCCGTGCTGCTTTCATGCTCTCGATGTATGACAATCTGCAGTGAGTCAATGAACAGTAGTATTTGTAATTTAACCAAGAAGGCTCAGTTAGATTTTATTCCTTAAAAAATGTAATTTCATTTTCCTTAAAATTGTTTTTTAATTTTTTTCTCTTGCATTATTATAATGATTAAATAATTGTTTATTTGATCAAGAAACTACACCAAATTTTTTGGGTGGAAAATCATCACATTCAGGAGAAACACATGTCAATGTGTAATTATTATGTTACATTTTTTACGCTTCTAATGTCTATCGTTTGCGATTCAGCACTCCAAATAAAAGCAAACATTTCATCGCAGCATCCCACGCTTACCAGACAATGCGTCGTCTTTTTTTTTTACTAAATACTATACAATAATAACAAGTGAGCCAGAAAAATATTCAATAACAGGAAGCCCCAGAGAAGCAGTGGTGTGAATAAAAACTAAAGAGGAACAGAGTCAAGCAGAGCTGAAGCTACACAGGAGATGAAAGCCCCCCCCAACATCTCATCTGAAGGCTTGCAAAACGCTTCACTCCACAGACGTGCACATCTTCAGGGAGTGGGAAGGTTGTTGTGACAGAGGCAGACTTTAATCAGAAGCTCGGGCAGGTTGGAAGGGGCCCGGCGTGGGAGAGCGGCAGTGGGATGGAGGCCCGCTTGTGTAGGCACCCTCTACTCTCCCCTTCTCTCCGGTCCTGTGCTCACCCACGCACTCTCCTCCTGCATCCCCCAACTCCCCCTCGCTTCTCTCCGTTGTATTCATCACCCTCTGCCCACACTGTAAACTTCACGCTGAGACAGCAAGAATAAGAGTGCCCGCTTTACCGTCTGGCTACATAAGTGTCAGGGTAGAACGTGGCGTGAGTAAAAAAATCATATGGAGAGCGGTGCAGCGACAGGTTAGGAGAACGTTCTCCTAGCGAGGCAATGTCATTTTTCTTTTAAGTAGTACTCCAAAGCTGTAACTTAATGTATGAATACATATGACGCACTATACAGGTGCATGACAAAATATAAAAATTTTGCATGGTTTTCCTCTTGGTCTTATGATGCCAAAATGTGAGCAGCACATTGAAGAGGACTGTATAAATTAAAAAATAAATAAATACATTTAAAAAGTAAGTTAAAAAAAGTAATTTTTTTATTTTTTTATTTAAATAACGCCTCGCTCAGTAGCTGTGGATTGGGTTACTTTTACCCAAAGTTGGGTTGATTATTTTGAGCCAGCACATTAGGTAGTAGATTGAATTTGAGTGTGCTGAAGAGCCGAAATTTTGTTGTGTACTCAAATGAAAGTCAATTTTAATGTATTATTCTTCTTCTCAGAAAATGGTAGTAATAAAAATCACATTCACCAGAATATTACAAAACGGCAATTTCAGACGCAGTTTCAGACCACTGCAAACACAATATTAAAAATAATGTCAAATCAATTCAAAGAGAAGCTTCTCGTTATTGAGTTCCAGTCAGTGAGAAAATAAAATAAAAAAATCACTCACAACTCGTGAAAATGGAATAATTGTATTTTGAAGGACCTTTGAAAATCTATATCTCCATTTTATGTATGATGCAAATGTTCCATCCTGGAGGGGAGATTCAACATTTATGCCAATACAGCAATATAAATAATAAGATGATGCCAAACATCTTGATTGATTTTTTTTCCCCCCACTTTGAGCTTTTGCTTTACAAGCTATAGTATAACTCCACTCTTATCTCTTTTTTTGTCTCTTTATTTTTTTCCATCAAAAAGCACCCCAGACATCCGTTGACAACTGACCTAAAAGGAAGGTCAGGTGTGAAGGAAAGTGCTGGCGCCGTGAGTTAAAGGCCTGTGGTCGATGCGGTCAGCACTTCCTTCTCTTTTGAACCCCTCACAAAGGGCAGCGTGCGCTCTTTAGCGACGCTCTTTTCCTTGCTATCTGCTCTGGTGCATTTTCAACACACGCTTTATCCCTAAAGAGCATTCTTGACGACTTTCTCTCAGCTACTTGAATCGCCAGCCAATTGTCAACAATGACTCTTTTTGTGTTGGGGACCTTCTCTGCCTCTTCCACTTTTGTTGAATTATGCGGCAACTGTCCAAGTAGACCTCAACGCTGCTCATGCTTCTGGAAATTTGGGAAATTTATATTTTATTTTTTTAATATTTGAATTGAAATTTGGAGGATTTACCGGCTCAGCTGAGGCAGGCAGATTGCTAGTTGTGTTACCGCTCACTAGCACGTCAAAGGCAGCCGTCTCGCTGTCAACACAACACTCCCCTGTTGTCCAATCTCTATACAGCAATGTGAAGGCAAGCGAAATGTGTCAAGACGCCTCTCATGCACGTCACAATTTCCCCCCTTAACTGGATCGGCTGCATATGCCTCTGACGTCACGCGAGCGGCGCACGTGTCCTAGCGCACTTCCTTGAGCGGACCCACGTCACGCTGAGCAAAATAGCTGGCCTCGCGAATAAGAAGGCCGGGTGAATAATGGAGTGGAACATAAACAACCAAATCAAGCATAAGAGGAAAGGATGAGAGAAAAACTATTGGACTAACGGGGGACATAACTCACTTTGTTATGACACAAAACAACAGCCGGGGTGAAGGGAAAACACACAAAACTAAGGAATGAGAGAGAGGAAAATTTTGAAATGAAAGATAAACAAAGCCTGACAGCTAGAATAACATTCACGCAAGTTCTCCGAGCTTATATATACGGCTCTGGAAAGAGTCTGCAATAGCAATTATTTTAGCAATGGAAGCCTCATGGCTAGAAAAATGACCAAAAGGTTTACTTTGACTTTCTGCAAGTTTGCGCTTTCCAAAAGTTCACCAACGTTTGCCCGGAATATAAACCAGAGGAAATCCCTGTTTTGTAGCGTTTACGCAGAACCAGTTAATGAGCCGCCAAATCGGGTTGCAAAATGACCGTGACCTCCGAAAGAGCACGTGCCTGGGCCTGCCCTTCCCTTCTGGCCAAGTCTGCCCGGCAACAATTAATGCTGAAGTGTCGCCTGCCACGCATTGCAATCTGCTCCGAATTGATTGGTGCAAAAAAAAAATCAATGGCGCTCAAGGGACCGACTGCCAACATTTTTATAGAGTTGTCATCGGAGCCTTCGCTGGAGCGACGGGAGTGGCATCGGTGTACAATAGGTAGACGGATGTTTGTTTAAGGCCCGGGGGCCTGTGGGTGTTGACACAGCTGCCAGGGGAGACAGAAATATTTAGTAATACTGCAGGGGCGAGGGGCCGGGGTCAATGACTTTGAGAGAACAGGTGACTGGCTGAAGAATAGTGTTGAATTGTTTGGAGAGTGAAAAACTAGTGACTGGTTTTACTATTCATAGCATTTGTGTCACACCAACTGCCTGGAAGGCAGCGTGAGCTCTTAATTTGCTGCTTTGGCCTTTTCAATAAAAGGAACCTTTAACACGACTCAAACCCCGCAACCACAGATTTTTTGTTTATCCCACAACTCTTCCCAGAAGATACGATAACACGCCAAAAGAACCCGGCAATAGTTATTTTGGTTTCATGCGACATAAGGCCTGATTGTGTAAACACATTTTCTAATGGGAAGTTGTCAGGGCACGGAAGTCAAATGGAGTCTTGCTGAAGGGTTAGTTTGCCGATATTTTCCTGGATTGGAATACTTCAACTTTTTAATTGAGGAGCCTCGGTTTAAAATATGCAACACAAGCCCAACAGTGAGTAAAACAGAAAACTCACTTCCATTCTAATACTGCTGCCTGCACACACGGAAAGGTCATAGCAGTAATAAAAAAGCAATATCCCCGGGCATGATAATATCACCTTAATCCTGTTATTCCAATGTCATGACAGAAACGTAAAAGATCTAAAGAAGTCATAAATTACACTTTGGAGATAATACTCATGAGCTGCAGTTGTTTAGAAGTGCGTTGTCATTATGCTGACATAAAAGTCATGCTTAATGATGACGGAATGATGTGCTGTATTTATTTTGCACTTGAAAGCATAAACTGGAATGCGTTTATTGAATGGCACCATAGTAAGACCAGGTTTATTTATTACGGTTTTTAATATGACACAAATATCCGCAATATGCTTTTGAATAAAAGATGCGCAGTATATGACGGATACGTGGAAATGAGAAAGCATGACTAAATCGATAGCGTGGATAAGACAATATTAGTTTCATATACTGTCTTTTTCTAAATATTAAAATCTCAGGTGACATTGGGTGTTTTTCTGGATGGAAAATGTCTATGCACTGAACAACATATGGCAAAAGCCTTTTTTGTGCCTCTGTAGGTTCTGCTGTTTTGGTTAGCGATGCAATTCAAATGAGCTCAGCAGTTCCCTATTAAATGGGTCTATGAAGTGAGATAATTACATTATCTTGGTTTTTTTTCTGCCAGATGGGAAAAGGGAGACATCTATAAGTGGATGATGCACCCGGCGACTAATTGGGGCATGGTGTCTGTTATTATCTTTGAAGATGAAGTAATGGCGCCTATTGACACCTCATCAGTCAGTGTCAAGTAAGAGAAAATTGAAAGGTACCAAATAATGAGGTTTTTTTTTTTTTGCCTGACGCATTACACGAAACATCATTCAAATGATCCTCTGGCAACAAATTTAACTGAACGCATAGCCACACTAACCTATGGTTCATTTCCATTCCGCCAATATAAAACGTATGAAAACAACAATGGTGGTCAGGGACCCAAATTATTGCTTTCAGTCAAATTAGCCTCTGGAAAGTAATGTAATTATTTAGCACTTCAGCGGGTCATTGAGAAGAGGGGAAAGCATGCTCGAGCTGTCGTGATTTCAAGCAGAAAATTTATTCAACTGTCAATATCGTTTAGATCTGTCTGAGTGAGCACCCAAGGCTGTAGGGGGGGGGGGGGGGGGGGGGGAATTGGCGCTCGATTATAACGACTTTTCTTTCAATACTCACTTCTTTAAGGTCTGGTTTGTTGTACGTCCTTGTATCGGACATAATGTCCATATACGGATTTTTTATACAGTCCTTTTTTTGTATTTTTGAAAACCACCAACATAAAGCTTCCTCGTTAAACCATTTGGCGCTATCATCGCATTTATTCCAGAATATTACAGTACCCAGCTGTACAGTAGAACGACAGAATCCGATAAAACCACATGCAGGTAATTGGAATTTCTTTGTGTTCTTCTTTCTCAGAGCCCGAGAAAGGACCAACAAAAAGACATCGCAAAAGAACCGATCCCATCCACCATTTGCATTTTTAAACTTGATGCATTAAAACCCACAAAGACATATTTACAATTTTCCCCCCAATCCACAGTGATTTGCAAAAGATTGCAGGAATCAGCCTGTGACTCAAAGTAACTGTTTCATCTGGAGACTGACTGATTCCCTTTGTGCGTTACAGTTTAAACAAGGAATTATGTAAGGTAGTCATGAAAATGCATGTGCGTGCGTGCACCTTAGATATTATCAATGTAGCTATCAGTGTGTCTTGCAAGGTGGGCAGAAGAGACAAAACATCACAGATGTCAGATAGAGAAGTATGAGCTCCCCCTGGGCTGCTGTATAACCAGACACGGCACTGCAATATTACAGGGAGCAAAATTACAGCTGTAGACTTTTCACATATGGCAAACCTTCATAATGTCTTTGACACAAGGGCACAGCATGACTATGTTTATATTGTGATGATTTTATGAAGTATTAATAAATGTCAGTTGATGGCAAGCAAGTAAAGTTGCTTAGACAAGTTATGAGCCATATTGGAAAAGTATTCCGGAAAAAAATATCTCCATCACATTGATACATTTTAATTCAGTTACTAGTTAATGTGATATAGTTAGTAATGTAATCCAAGAACCGAATTATTAAAGTAGAGCATCTTTTAATTACTTTTGGATTACTCCAACAGTAAATATTCTAATGCCAGCAGTTATAGCTAAAGCACCAAAAACACCAACTGACAAAATAAAGTAGAAGAAAAAATGGAATAAAATGAAGAAGTATTGGTCATGGCAACTTTACAGCTGCAGTAATTCCAGATGTAAAAGCAATATATTTACTTCGATTAGTTTCTTGCAAGCAGTTTAGTTGTTTTCTTTCAAACTCGAGCGCGTCGCTATCACTTTTCTGCTTCTTCATCCACCCTCATCTCCTTCCCTTGTCGGCTTCTCATATTCCTCCACCCACACTGACCCTGTTTTATTCAAGACATACTGTATAATAGAACACAATATACGGGGGCTCGGCTCACCGAGTGCTGCTGAGGGCATCGTCATTGGCTCGGCAACGTGCGCCATCTCCCATGCACCTGAGGCCATTGTGGGTGGTGACAGCGGTTCCGACCCAGCTTTGCGTCATCCCAACGGGGGCTGGGGAGGCTGAGAAAGCGGCGTAAATGTCAGAGGAATTAGCCGGCGCCACGGCGCCCACAGAACTCAGCGTGACAATGGGCGGGAAGACGGGAGCGAGGACAGCGGCTGTAGTGCATCTTTAAGCCGGAATCACAACTCTTGTTTGTTTGTTTTTCTCTCCATCTTCCTTGCCAACTTCTTCACTTGTCCTCACGCCCTCGCTCTCTCCTTCTCGTGCTCTCTTTCTGTTTCGCTGTCTCGCCCACCTCGCCTCTGCCCGCGAGCGGTTTGGAGCAGATTATAGGCCTGCCACCCCCACTAGCCCATACACACAAGCGTTCGCTCACACACACTCCTGCAACAGCAACACACACTTTGTAGACTTTTTCTGCGCCACCTACGGTTCCACTACATCGCATTCATCATGTAGAAGAACATCCCCATCCGGTCCGAATGTAGTTCGGCCTGTGACAAAATGTCCCCGCAAGAGTAAACAAAGCCAGGAGGCGAGCAAAACAAGTTGGCAAATGTGAACCGGCAAGCTAGCGTGTCCAAAATGTTTTTGTTTGGCGGTCAAGTAACACCTGTAATTAAGGGCCATGGATTCTGTATGGGCCGTGTAATTGTGGGAGTACAATCTGTTGGAGAGAAAAGCTTGCTAACCATTGCTTATTATACATTTTTTCATTTTGGGAAGCAACTGTAGTGTATCATATTTAGGGAGCCGCCATGGATGAGGATGTTTACAAGTCCATCATCATTCACTTATTCACCATTTCCTAATAATTAGCTATAGGTTTTTATATAATGCACAGTAATTAGATAAAAAAAAATGCACATTTATTTTCAAATATACTCAGGCGCATCATCATGACGTCACTGCTGTTGCATAATGTCAACGTCAGTGTTTGCACCTTCTATAACAGATATCAAACTTTGTTTGTCTGACAAAGTGAATGTAAAAAAATATATATGTTTGCTTCATTTACACTAATATTGAATAACTTTTAACCCTTAGCAATGCAGTTAGCTAACAAGTAAGACTTACATTTGTTGACGAATTATCTTTGAAGGCGTCAATGGTTCATTGCAGGGCTTGCGGTGCGTCGCAATCACCTGTGCAACAGTCATTAATCAATAATTAGCTCAGACTACCAGCAGTATTACAAGTTCAGATCAACTTTTCAACAGATTTACTCACCTGAAACACACACAACAGCGGCAGTTACAGTCACGACCCGGCGAAACTCCCGCTCACTGTCAACTACTTCCGGGTACTGAGGACCCCCGTAGTTGTCCCAGGTGCCTTATTGAAATCCCCAAATATTCGCCACTGATACCATACAGTACTATTTGCATATAACGGCATATAACGTGTCCAGAAACATCACAAAGTATTTAGAAAAAAATAACAAGGCGGGTGAATATGAATGTCCATTCAAATGTCCCAAAAACCACCATGGGCCCCACACTATCTTCTGGAATCAATATTAACGACGCGCAACCAGCAAGTCAGTCATAACGGATGTGAAGTAGAGAATCCTGTTACCTTTCAAAATAAAAGATTTTCGGCCTCGAATAATAAAAAAAACTGAAAAGCTGTTTTTTTCTCCATTTGGGGACCTAGATTTAGTTGGCGTTGTTTCTCACTTGTTTGTTTTCTTGTCCAATAGTGTAATGCCTGTTTAGCCTGTTGAATAAATATCTATCCAGCAATCAATCAAAAAGAAGTGCCACTGTTTGGACCATTCAATTTGACAACTGTACATTCACATAAGTGCAGGTCAAGACCTCTACGCATCAGACGATGAACAAAAATCGGTTGTAGCATCGAAACCTACTGCAGTGTGTGCATGTGTGATTGTGTGTGTGAATTTGTGTATGTTTTCCAGCATGTTTGTGCACATCCTCTGTTAATGGCTACCCTGAACACAACACCTAACTGATCCTCTAATTGCTTTTCCTCCTCTGCATTTATCATCATCCAGCCAGCCTGTCATGTTAGCAAATCTGTGAGGAGCGACTGTCCAGTGGTGGAGGCGGCTGGCATGCAGTCATAGTTGCTCGGAAGGTAACCAAAATGTCTGCTGTGTTCCGGAACCAAGAAGCTGTCGTTCAAATAGTGATCGCTGGCTGCTAATCACAGACACTATAGAGTATAAAATTAAGCGAAAGCCAAAATGGATCATTGAGGCGGGAATATACATAATATACGAATTTAAATTATTTTTATTATTTATTATTTTTATTATTTAAATTGTTACAAAATTATATATATTGTTTTATTTACATTATTCATCTAAATAAACACCAAAAATGTCATTATTAAAAGCCCACTATACAACCAAAATTATTCATTTATTGCAATTATTTTATTTCTATAGACAAAGAGGTCATATGATAAAAGCCTTACATTTTCACATTTCACTTCATTAAATGCGAGGTGTGCGCTCAATGTTGCATACGGTCGTTTAAATTCAGGACACAACAACCTCCATGGAAACTGGATAGCTCGAGGATGGGGGTCCTTTTCCCCATAAGGGGCTTAGGGTTGCCCACTCGTAGCACAACCAGTCTTACAGGAAGAATACAAATACATTATAATCGCAAAGACGAGCACATTTCCTCATTCTTGCAAGGAGGCCTCAAGTGAAGGTGCGACTGTGAGAGAAAGAAGACACGTATACTGTACTGTATGCAGGGGGAGGGGGTTGGCTCTCCGAGTGGGGATTTGATGCTGATGAGGTCTGTAATGGGAGAGAAAGGCGAGCGTGAGGGGAATAGATTGGGACCCCGCTCTTCCCCAAGCACACGTGCCTATTTATTTCCATGCGCCTTTGCGTTGACCTTTCTCCAGCCACTGACGTTAAACTCACATCGCCGCCAGGGACTCGCACATCTCGCCTCTGTATGATTTCCTTGTTTATTTTTTATTGCTGCCGTTGCCCACGACGCAGAGGGCGACGGTGTTTTATCCGAGGGACGGGGGGGTGAGCATCTTATGACTCAGATAAATTGTACCTGTGACATCGTGCATAAGCTTTGAATATGCAAATGAAGAGGCCGAGAACATTGATTCATACTCACGCTCATCTGTTTGTGCTTTTGATTCAAACACAATCAGACTTCTCTTTCAGGAATTTTCAATGCCTATGCACTCCACCGTCACTTTATTTGGCACACCTGAACACTGTGATTAGCATAAATTCAGATGAATAGTATAGTGACACAGAAATTGTGCAATAATAATAATAATAAAGGCATTGATGATACTAAAAAAAAATTAATAAAGGAAAAAAAAAGAAAAAAAAGTGAGCATAGTAGCTTCGCTATAGCAACAAATATACGCATCACAAAGACAGTGCTGTGTAAGAGGAACCAATCCAGATTGAGGGGGGGAGGTATGAACGTATTCGTCGACATGCTGCGTGGCAATACCGCCTCAAACAAAAGGAATACACTGAGCCAAACACACAGATGGAAAACACTCCCTCTGTCTGTTTTCATCCCTCATACACACACACACACATACGCTTCCTCCTCATCCTCCTGTTGTGCAAAGCAGATGCAGGCAGCCCGGCAGTGATAGAGAGTGTCGGTCTACACAAAAGCAACCATGTGACTAAAAATAAATGAATCCTCGGGTGAGGGAGAGCCACGCTCAAAGGTCTTAAAATAGCCGTTCAAACAAAGGCAGGAATAAACGAGAACGAGTGAGTGGGTTTTATTTTCAAGAGGAAACCACCCGACCATCCTCCCCACCTCCCGCCCGCGCCTTGGCGGCAGCTACTCCCCGGTTGCTAGGTTACGACACTTGTGGCCGCCATCCTCGGCCCAGAGGTGCTCTTGCTTGTGCATCATGTTTTTTTTTTTTTAATGGCGTGTATATTTGTGTTGTGATTTAGGGACGTTTTAGGAGCAGGTGGGGGATGGATGTGGGGGTCAAATGTGAGGAGGGGGGGCGTTCTAGAGTTTAAATTGTAAGACCGAAGCTTGTGTACCATGGAAACAGAGGATGTTAATTTGAGTGTGCTAACTGTTCCTGCAAGGGGGTGGGGGGCACATGCATGCTTGTATCTTTGTGTTTTTTAAAAACTTTATTATGGTAATAGCACCCTCTTTCTTTTTGGAGAATGCACATCTATGTTGTGATTAAAAATATATGTTTCAGACTACCAGTGGTTTAGAATGAGATTTTTTTCCTACCCCGTAGTGGAGAAAAGTGCTTCTAAAAATATTTTCTTTCTGGACTCGGCTTCAAACAACCTTGCAGCACGGGCACTGTTGGCGCTTTTCTTCTTTTTCGTTTTTACAGTGCCTGGGGGAAGCTAGTCACAAAGTGAAATAAAACACAAAAGTAAGTCATGCACTTTAGTTGGAACAGTTGTTGCCGTTGATGTTCAGCTCTGCATAATCTGGGCGCCTTGCGTGAAGAGCTGCTCGCTCGCTGAAGGTGACTCTGATGTAGCAATTGATATAATTGTACAATATAAATTCAACATAAATATTAATTTTATTTTAAACTCTGACTGCAGCCATTAGCGACCAAATTTAAAACAAATGTATCGCACAGATCACATTTTATCTAAGGAACAGCGGTAAGGTCAAAGTTAAGGCCCAGGGGACGTGTCGTTTCCTTTCCCTCCCGTGGCTCCAGGGAGCTCGGCGGACATTGTTTACTGGTCAGCGAATTTCTCCTTCGCCTCCCTCATGGCCAGCAGGGAGTTGGCCTGCGATTTAAAGGCCGAGCCTGGTCCAGGTGATTTAAAGCAGCCTGAGATTTGGCCGCCCTATTCCACCAGTCTTTCATTTGTGCCCTCAGTAAAAAAAAAAAAAAAAAAGATCACAGTCCTTGTGTTCCATGCTCCCTGGGAGGTTGTTATTGCATCCTGGGGAGATTTACTGGGCATGTGTGCCAGGAGATGCTTTTATTTGTTTTCGCTTTTATTTTCGGGCTGTTGAACGATGACCTTGCGATGGGCGCGTCAACAACTTCTAAACAGATGGCTAACAAAATTTGGAATAAAATATGCTGTTTTGTATCTACCTTCACTGTTAAACAAAAATAAAACTAATAATACACACACATTCATTGGATTCTTTTGGGGGGGGCGGCTTTGCTTCTGGCTAGCAGACGCTAAGCAGGAGACAAAATGTCTTATTAGGAAGTCAATGAGAACCAGATCCTCTATGAACTTGTCCTTCATAAAGCATGCTGGCAGGAAAGGATTGGGGTCTGCTAGCGGAGGTGAGATCTTCATGTGAGGAGGGGGACAGGAGAACAAAGTCCTCGTTCCTTCAAAACAAGAAAGAGGAGGTCATTGATCTGGCCCACGTCTGTGATGAGAACACATTTATTTAGACGCTCTGTCATTTTCTTTTAAGTCGTCCGTGTTGGGAGCTGGACGAATTGCGTGGGTGGAGATGAATGTTCCCCGTTAGGCCTGTGGCAAGGACTTTTTAGAGCCAATAAAAATCACTTGAGCAGGCCTGTGATTGATTTGGTGTCAGCCAACCGTCTGATGCCCGCTGCTAGGCTTGCTCTTCGTCTGTCGGACACATGCGAGAAGAAGCGTTGCTCCTGTAGGTGGAAACTAAAAAAATGGGAGCTCCAACATTTTTCCAATTTGGTTTGCAGCCTTGATGGAGGTGTGCGGTCCTCTGAGTGTTATTCTACTTTCTTTATCTACTGTTGAATTCTGTTGTAGCTTGAAGATCCTCCAGTGGGAATCCATCCGAGTATGCGGCCGCCACCAGAAGTCTCTGTGGCGGGAAGCGTGGGACGTCGCTGTGGAGTTTCCTGGCCAACGTTTGCGGGATTCCCTTTGTTTAACCTCACTGGCTTCCTGTCCCGGCAAGGAAGAGTGACGTGCTTGCCAGCGACTCCCTTGGCAGGATGCACGAGCCTGCCGTGCTTTATGACTCACGCGGCAACTTTCAGCCAAACCCTCATCACGAAACTCTCGGCGTCCAGTAAAGTCCGAGGGGAAATTTGAATGCTACTAGAAGGGGAGAAAAAAAAAAAACCTCCATGCTGATCCAGAAATCATTCAGCTCTACAGCCAAGCATACTTCTAGAAGAAAATAAGGGAAAACAATATCATCTTAAATTAATTAGCCCTTGACTTGAACTAAAGACATTCTACTAAAACTGCTCAATAAAATGTACGGAAAAACTTTGATTTTGTGGATTAACCTGTTCCGGAAAGTCTAACAAAAATCAACACAAAACATCCTAATTGGGGGCATACAAAAAAATTGTTTTTTTTTAAAATTTTGCCACAAAAAAATACATAAAAAATTGATGGTTATATACATCCCAAAAATTAGAGTTAATACCTTATATTTTTTCCTGGAGGTGTTTGGGGAGGCATTTCTTTTTGACAGCCACCATTTATTCATAAATAAAAGCCTTTCATTGTAAACTCAGCAAACCTGTAAGACAGTCACCACATACGCACGCCGACTGAGTGATGATTGACTGTTGCTGCCGAGCTGCTTCCTTCCTCCCTGCTTGTTTTCATCACGGGCCCCTCAGACCGAGTCGGGGGCCCGGGCTGCGAGCCTGGACTACATCAAAAACACAACAGACGCTACAGCCGGAAGACAGGCGGGAACTGGTGAGGCTCGTTGCCGTCTGCTATCAGCAACCTGACCTAAAATGAGCACAGACGGTGTGAGGCCTCGCCACGTGACGTAAAACAAACATCCAGTCTGCTTTTGTCTGCGAAGAAGATCACTCACCTGTGTGTTTTTTTTTGTGTCTGATGACTTAATGGGTCTCTCTGTGTCTAGCGTCATTATCCCCAATTTGTCTGCAATCTTTTCTCTTGTCACACAGCGTCACGTGGAGGAAAATATGCTTTCTGGTTCTGGGCGAGTGCAGCCGTGTTGTCACATGGAGCTCACTGGAGCAAAGACAAGGACAAACAGTACTCACTGAAAACACACAGACGCAACTAGGCAATTAGAATATCATGGAAAATTGAATTTTCAGTAGTCACTCTGCTGAAAACTGCAGAAATTTCCAGCACACTGGATGCGTTAGTCGTAACTAAACAACGAAGGAAAATGATGGGCTCCTTTATTCAACATATTTCTAATGGGAAGGAAATAAATGAATTAAAATGACTCAGTGGGTCTACAAAACAAGATAAAGATTCATCATGTTCTTTTTGGGTGATGAGCAGAAATGTGGAAAAGAAATCCTGGGAAAATATGATGAAGTCAATTATCTGCATTGGTTTCTAGGGGGGGGAGGCAGTGCCCCCCGCAGCCCCCTTCTAGCTCAACCACTGCTGGTCGTACCTGGAAAAATGGCAAAGCGTCGACAGCCCGTGAGCAAAAACATGACATTAAAAAATTCCAGAACATGTTCTTTAAATATTTTCTTCACATTTCAGCATGAAATGCTAACATGTCATCACTGAACAAGACCAGACGGAACTAAGCCGGAGTGGGGCGGGAAGCGGCGAGCCCAGACTGGACCTGATCCGAGCCGCTGTCAACCGTCCGTCAGTCTGGACGGCAAATCTCAGTCTGTCTGGGGTGTATTGATCTCTCGGATTGATTTGAGGCTTTGTCCATCTGCCTGACGCGAGCCCTTAATGCCGCAGAGCACACACGAGCTAAGGAGGCAGCGGGACGAGGAAGATAAACAGATAAGGAGTCCGATAATGATACCGCAGGAAGTGGGTGGGAAGGGGGACCGAGTGAATCTCGCCAGTCTGGTCTGGACATCTGGTGTTGAGAACTAATCTGCCCATTTGCCGGACGCTTTTTTGTCAAACATGAAACTGGGCAACATGATATAGTGCAAATTAATAAATGAACAATTTTTTTTTTTTGCACAAGGGACCCCCCCCTCCCCTCTCCCCTTTTCTCTTTTCACACAGTGAAACAATAGACACTGGGAAGGGGCCCTCAGGAGCACTCGGTCCCTCAAGTGCGACACAGATCGGCAGACGGCTGAGAACCACTTGATCGAATAATGACGCGGAGAGATGATACCTTGAGGGGATACGTAGAGTCGGACAGCATAGTTCTTTGAGTTCTGACAAGTTTGCTTGATTGATGCAATTGATGGCGAAAGGCGAAAGGAATGCCGCGCGGGTGTGGAGTGATGGCGCAGATGGAGTTGAGTAACGGGCTGGCCGAGGTTTTGGTTGAGGTAAAATGGCAGGTGGGGCAGCGAGTTGGGGCGCAGTAAAGAGCCAGGCGGAGTGGAGCAGGCATGTGAGCTATGTGATGATTATCAGAAAACAGAGGGCCCGTCTGTTCTTCATGCTCAGGGTTGGGCTCAAGGTTTGAAGGGGAGGGGTGCGATTGTGGGGGTCGTGTTGTTGCAAACGGCGCTTGGCGGCCGAGCAGGTGTGCAAGGCGAAGAAACACGAGGGGGGAGGGGGGTGACAGCCGGGGAAATCGACACGAGGAAAAGAAAGCAAAGCGATACGAAGGGCGGACAAAGAGACTCTTAAGGGCAGTGGGCTCACTTTGCTAATGTTTGTGTTTCAAGCTTCAAAGGCGATTGAAAAAACTCATTTGGGCAAACATCTTGGAAATGCGGTTTTAAATGCAAGCTGACTCACCCTGCTTTGAATTTGGTGGGACCTGAAAAGCTTGTCAAAAATGAAAGGTTAGGGCGTCAACGTGACGCAAGCAGGAAATCTCCTAAAGGCTCGACCTTATTTCGAGATCTAATAATAAGCACATTGTTAAATAAAGACGTCGTAGTTCTTGTGTAGGATGTCATTTGTTGCAGGTGAACCTAATTTTGTGGCTTGTTAGCATTGCTAAGCTAACACACACAGACAGCAGTCTGCTTCTGGCGCAGAGGAAGTGATGGTTTCTCGAGTGTTTGTGTTGAGAGACGTCCAAAGCGTGCTTTCATTTCGAGAGGGCTGTCATTACAAAACGCGGCTCACGCGAGCTACCCCGGCGGCTCTTTTTTTAGCAGTGCCGAGACTGAGACGCTTCCAGGGGCTTAAAAAAATAGTCAACCGCTCCCCTTTTGCAGATGAAGCGACACAGGGTTGCTATGTTGGCTTCCAGAAGCACATGCGGCTCATCTCTGCTTGCTTTAATGAAAACCTTACGGCGGGAATGCCTGAACCAAGTGTGGCTGGGGCCTTTTAATGCGCTTATTGTTCTATGCTCCATTGAAATATGGATCAATATCTGGAGACAACACATGACCAGAAGCTCCACATGAAAACAAATAGATAAAACATTAATCCAAACTGTCGTTCTCAAATTGAGGTCCCCTGAGGCGTAGCTTGAAGGCTCGCAAAATAATTTGCTATTAATTATTGTGTTGAGCCATTTTTCAAAAGGATGTGTGTGTTTGTGGAGGGTCTCACTTGGCTCCAAAGTGTTTTCCCAACGACAAGCTCATCTTGCACGTGGACGTTGATGAATTGGCTGTAAGGCGAGCCACAATTAAGATTGGATCAGGATAAAGGTACAAGTTAAATGAATTTCAGGAGCGCCACCAAAACATTCCTCCACCGAGCGGCCCTGCCTTTCGAACGCGCCTTCCGTAAATTGTTTGTGCTTTTAATTAATGATCCTGACATTTTTGCGTGTGTGTGTGTGTTTGTGTGAGGTAAACAGAACAGATGAGCTGGGAGAATCATTAAAGTGTGAACACACACACACAAGATCTTTTTTTTTTGTCTGGAGTTGGAAAACTTCTGCTTTTGGAACATCCGCTTTCAAAATCAGCTCAATGACAGTTTCCTAAAAAGTGTCTCATTCAAGTCCAAACAGGTTCTGCTTTTTTTTTATTCTTGGTCAATCCCATGATAAGTTTATTTTAGTAAGTAATCGTTGAACTGAGCACTTTTACAGCCTCCTGTTGGGGTCACTGTGGCCTTCACGAAAATGGAAGGAATTAGAAACAAAACTGTTTAAAATTGTGAAACAAATGATGTTTCCTGAGATCATTTAAAATTACATTATCTACCAATGACTTCTCAAGTTGCATAATAGCATCACAATGTTGTTAACCCCCTGAAACATTTTTTCTAGTTTGATATAAATTTGAACAAATTTGTGTATGTGTGTGCGTGTGTGTGTGCTTTCACATGCTCAAAGTGTGTGACAGAGGCCAAGGAGGGGGATGAGAAACACAGTGTGGGTGGGAAACCTTTTGACAAAGTTCCCCATTTTCACAGAAAAAAAACTTGTTCCCGTTATGAGTCGCGTGACACAAGAGAATTACTCAGAAGTCGGAGCCAGGGTGCAAACTTGCGTTTCCACCCCCTGACTGGTAACAAGGAGGGAGTGGCCGCCACCGGAGGCGTCTGGGCTCGATTAGCATATTAATTAGCTGATCCTTTGACCAACAAGCACAGCAGCCAAATGTCACCACGTAGGAAACAATCACAATTAGCGGAAGTTGTTATTGTTTTAGCAATGGCGTGTTTGTCCAGCTCCATTTCCCGTGGCTTCGGTGCCGCCCAATCCCAAGATCCTGCCCCCCCCCCTGTGAGCCATCTTGTTAGCATTAGCCTACAACAACAAAACTGCTCTAAATTCTTGCTTGCTTTATAGCCTTTCGTGTTTTGTTTTGAACTTCTCTCTCGCTTGACATTAATTGTAATTCACCGGTAGTAATGTTTTTGTACAAATGAAAGCCTACCCCCCAATTTACAGTTGAATATATAAACACCCACGGACAACTATTAGCATCACTCCGGTGGATGATTTTGTAAACAATGAAACATTTTCGAGGCTTCGTTATAGATGTGTACCTAAAGCTTGCGTGTGTGTTTTACGATGAGATGATGGCAGGAAATACTTGGCTTTGTATCTTTACTTGCCACTCCTTTGTCTCATTACACTAATGGATTTACGGGGTTATGTAAACGCTGAGAAGTTGGTGAGAAAGAGGCGGAGACACCATCCAGTTATGTGGAATGAAATAACTTTGTGCAACAACTGTAGGTGCAATTTCCCCCAGCTCGACTTATCTCGACATGATGGAGTTTCTGGCCTGACCGAATGAATTCTTTCCTGTGGTGTAACTATCTTGTCTTTCCATCTGCAATGCCATCTGGGTTGGAGGGTCGAAACCGTCACGCAGAATTGATGCTCGAAAAACATTGCGGATTTGAGAACTTGTAGTTTTTGTACATTTAGCTAAAGCTAAGAAGAAAAAAAAAGCTAACTGCGCAGAATTTCCTGCGAAAATGTTTTTTGGCAGGAAATTCTGCTAGCTAGCTAGCTAAAGCAAACAAGAAAAAAAAAAGCTAACTGCGCAGAATTTCCTGCCAACAAACAGTTGAAGTAATTGTTAACTTCATTCAACCATGTTCTAAAACTGTTAAGGTCCCGCTGGAATCCAGATCACTAGCATCTGAGTCTAGAGTGAGTTACAACATGGACCCTGGCTAATTTATGGTTTCACTGGGATGTTCCGAATGTACTGCAAAGTGTAAATCACACATTTCTTCAACCCAGTTCCAAGGAAGTGGCAAACAAGTTCTGATTTGACCGAGACATGAACTTAGATCATTAAAGTTCACCACTTCAACCATTCCTAACTAGAGGCACTTTAGAGTCAATTAACATGAGAAAAATATTGCAATGTCGGAGATCATGAAATCCGAGACCCAAACTAATAAACGCAGAATTGTATGGCAGACATGCTCACCACTTCTGATAACTCCCTATAGTGAACAGTTATTGCTAAATTTAAATCTCTGATTTCATTATGTTCAACCTTGTACTGTAGATGAATTGAAAAAACAAAGTAGAAAGAGGAAAAGAGTCATAGACACTTATTGCGTCTTCGTTCCCACAGCGGTGGTGATCCCCCTTTCTTTTCATTAAAAGTCTTCTCCCACATTGTTCGTTATCGCTGAAACAAGATGAGAAAGGCTTTCTATCTTTCGTTCGAGTTTTGTTGATGGTGTTAGCGTGGCATGCGATTGCAAAGGGACAAGAAGAAGAAAAACAAAAGGGAGGCTTGCAGTAATATGAAAGCATCCTTGAGGGACTTGCAGCTACATAAAGGGAAGTGCAGCGAGAGAGTGGGCTGTTTATTTACTGCACACAAGCTGCCTCCCTCCAGGGCTTTTTGAGTCGAGCTTGTCCCCATCGCTACCTCGGCTCCCAGCCTCCGGATAAAACGCCCCACGCCATTAGGCTCCGCCCATTTAAGGCGGGGGGGGATGCTGCAGCTGGGAAGCGAGAGAGTGTGAGAAGTCCCTCTTCCCCTCATCTGGAGCGAAAACAAGCGCCTGTTAACTCCCAGCCCAAATTGTTAGTTTATTCACCTCGCCCTCCCTCTTGTTCATTGAGGCAAGTACAAATATGCAGATGTGACACTTGAATGGGGCTTCTTCGGGGCATTTGTGAGTATGAAGGCAAAAGAAAATGATACAAATGAGGGAGTTAAAAAGGCAAAAGAGGCAGCAGCCGGAGGGATGGAATTATTTGAAATGGGGAAGAGATTGTGCAATGTGGGGGCGCCGCTTGTCAGCGTGGCCCCGGTCCCAGGTGCCCTCCCGTTTCATGGCTCTCGCAGCCTGTCAGGGAAAACAGCCGAGCCGTGCAGACGACTGCGCTCGGGGAGGCTGCGGGGGCGACGGTAGAGGAAGAGCGACTTTTTGTTTTCCATTTGCCGCTTCGTCTCCATCAGCGTCCCAGTTTATACCGAAAGGCAGTCTTCATTTCAGTGCCGGGGTCCTTTAGGGGCCACGCGAGAGGAAAGAAAGAAAGCGCCATGGTGCATTGAAATAACGAGTTTAATTCCTGCCGTGATTACGATTGTGACTCCAAACACTACGAAATGGGCAGAAATGCCATTAATTGGTTTTTGAATGTGCATTTAATGAGGATAAATGGCACTTCATTATATTGTCATTTAGAGAAACATACAGTAATGGCATAGTTAGAGATTGAAGACAAACAAACATATTTGTCATTGAGACGTCGCCACTCGTCTCTCAGCTCATCAGTACGGCTGTTCTTTGCAGAGGCTAAATAATATATGACTGAGTAATCTCATATTTTCTGTCTACATGTTTTGCTGCACCGCTATTGAGTTGTAAGTCTATGCTAGCTAGCCAGACAGCTCCTGCGGTCCCATTTTTTCTTTTTACAGCTCATTTTGCTAATGTACCACTGTCAGACTAGATTGACAATTTTAAACAATAATAAAAAAGTTTTTTTAATTGCAAACGCTACGCTGAATTAGGAAATGTCTGGCTTTTACAAGTCAAGTCCCTGACTAATAATTCTCGCCCTTGTCTGACGTAAAAAAAAAAAGCCTCGGCTGAGAAGAAATTGTGACTGTGAAATGATTTGAGTGCCGCCCTGCAATAATGCGCAGCCTACCCTTTCGACATTTTCAGGGGAATTAGCCTAGTTTGTGAAATGTCATGGCCATCGCTCACCTTATTCTCCCCTGTTAGCGTGTGACCTTATTTCTCTTATCTGTGACGGCCATGCAGGACCTCTGCTCATCTGCGTGCGCACTTGCGTGTGTGCGCGCGTGTGTCACTTGTATTCTCATTTTATTCCACACGATGGATATTTTCATGCAGGGTCTCTTCCATTTGCTCTTGTTGTCTTAAAAACAATGTAACGTTCATATTATTTTTCCAAACTAAGTCGTGCCCAAGTGTGAATCGAGGATGTTTGGCAGCAGGTGCGACAGAGGGTCACCTTAAAGGTCCTGAGGCCAATGACCTTAATACTAGCTCAGACTGCTACGCGTCTGCCGCAATGATGATGATGATCCAAGAAATGGTGCACTCGGGTCAATGAGGGCATTGCTATCTGGCGTATAGCAAAGGAGGGGTTGGGAGGGATCAATACATAATATCTTACAAATTGAATTCGACCTGGATCAACCCGGAGGCCGCGTGTGACCGGCTGAGAAGTGCGGGACGAGAGCACAGTAAATCCTACTGATCAGTGTCGAGGCGAAGGTGGGTGAGGGGTGGGGGTGATGGAAGGGGTCTTTGTATGGAGAAGGTGGCGGTGATTGGGGGGGGGGTCACAGGGGACCGACAAAGTACAGGTTTATCGCCTCTAGTCGGCCCCTGGGCGCAAGGAGGTTACTGATTATGGGTCTCTTTGTGTTGTTATCTTCAAGAGGCTTCACCCCAGTCTTGTCCCTTGTACGGTCATTTCTATCATCTTATCTCCTAATGTCTATTTATATCCATGCATGAGTGCTCAGACATTGAGTGCGGCATTGTAAAAGAGTCCCGGAGGGTGTGATGCTTTTCTGTCTGCACCAGTCATTAGCTTCACTTATTGCGGTCACATCCGACTTTGTATTGTTTTTAGCATTGATAGGTGAAAAATGAGGAAAGGCACCTGAGCGTGTCTGCGGTCACATATTGTCTGGCTGTTGAGGGGGAACAAAGGTCACGGTCAATGTGGAAAAACAATCTGCGTGGCGGAAAAGCTGCTCAACTGGAAGGCCCTCCGCTATCGCCCCGGCTTGGGTGACACGGGGGCCGGCGCGCGGGTGTCGCTTACACGGGAGGCTCGGCGCACTGCCGGCCCACCGAGGTGGGGGCCGCATTTATTTGAGGGCGTCTAATTGACACGCCGAGATCGATGGCGCAAAAGAAAGCTTTCTAACAGATACCCCCCCCCCCCCACCCACCACGACTGCCTCATGCTGGGGGGCTCCTTGCCCGATCAGTCACAACTGTACCAGTGAGCTGTAAAACACTCATCCATCCCCCCCACATACAGATGGAGACCGACACACACATTCTGGGAAACGGACACCAGAACGACCTCCACAGCGGCAGGCGATCGAACGCACAAAATTCCTTATTGATCATCACCCCTCACTGTTTAGAGAGGAGGGGGCGAGGCAGAGCCACATAGCAGGAATACAGCTTCATCGATATTATACTATGGCCATTCTGTGAAATAGGCAAAACTCGACATTTTTTGGGTAGCACACTAAACTGATCCATTAAATATTGACACAAAATTCATTCCTATATGGACCTATATTGTGTATATTTTTTACTCTTAGCCTAATGTAAACTTGAGGCAAATTTTCATTATTATTTTTTTGGTTGCTTAAAAAAAGACAAATAAAAAAATTATTCTCATTTGCATGTTTTGATTTTTGTGGATTGCCAGTTGAAAATGGAAAGAATTTTATATTAATTAAAACAAAAAAAAATCTTTAAAAAATTCATCCATTTTCCCGAACACAAAAAAAAATCTAACCTACAAATGCTCATGATCAGTGCATTTTTATTTTATTTACTTTTTTAGAATATTTGGTATGGCCCTCAGAGTACTTCTAATGAAGTGGCACCTGTCCCTTTGCTGTATGGGGATGATGGGGGGATGATGATGGGGACGACATGATTACAGGGCTAAAAGCGGACGAGGACAGATGTTTGTCTTTGGCTGGAGCCCCGCCATAGCATTCATTTGCATAGATTTGCATAGAGGCACACGCCTCCCCCAAAAATCCCTCCCTCCCTCCCTCCTGCACGTGCCTTATTTACAATAATCCCCCCGCATACGCACTTGACACACACTGGGGGTCACCCTACCCCATCACCCCGCAATGTAAATAGGATTGTTGTCTGTCGAATTAGCTTCAACACAACCCCTTTATATAATTTTACACAAAGGCTAAAAAAAAAAACCCAAAAAAACATAACCATCAAACACAGAGTGGAAACATTGCAGGCAAGAGAAATACAACAATTAGGATTTAGCTTCAATGAACCCAGCATGTGTGTTTTTGGATGGGGGGGAATCAAGATTCAAACCCAGAACTTTCAAGCAATGAGGCAAACACACTTACCAGTCGATGAGAGTGCTACCATAATGAGTTCGCTTGGCTTTTCAAATCCCGAAGAACATAGATGCCTAATTCTAACACTACCCCTAATTAGAAATCTTTGCATTGATGCAGTCTTTTTAATGAGGCAGACTGATGAGACAAACCATGAGGGACTCCTCCTCCTGGACACGTTTTACTCTTTTTTTTTGGCACTGGTAATTTGTTTTAAAGAAAAAAAAATGGAAGAAAAAAGACTCTCCGGTTGGCACAAAGAAGAAGCGTCATTGGTGGATGTAAATGAATCAGCTGCATGCAATTGCTGCCACTCAACTGAGATAATTGCAGGGACGCGTTAAACGCTTCGGCCCTGCGGGCATCCCAGAAGCCGCTGTCTTGCATTTGAGCCATGACCTAAATATGTGACAGCGTGATATTTGGGTCTAGTGGCGACCCTCATTGTTGGACCCTCATCGCCCCCGCCCCCTCCACCCAGCAAAATCTTAACTTGGACAACTCATCAAATTGGTTCAAATATTGTCCATTAAGTGTTATAATAACACAAAGAGCCTTAAAAGGCAGCTACAAGTGCTTAATTGGTTCAGCAGATCTTAAATCATACACACACACACACGCATGCATCCCTAAGCTGTACGAGTTCCAGATATGTGCAGCGACCATATTGCTAATTTGGCATTAAAGTAATTAGCATTTGCATATTCATCAGTCACACTTCTTAGGAATACCCTCTGATTTTCCTAATGCTGTCACTTGCGCTTTGTCCTCTATAGTGCTTGCTGAACATATGGGGATTTTCCACCACAATGATTTTGTTGAAAGGACAATGCAAGCAGATTTTTTTTTTTCTTATGTCTCTCGTCATTTTTTTTGTGCGCATCCACAAAGCATTGTGTGCAGCGCAGCTGCTGCCTTTGAGTCAGTGCTACTAGAAGTGACGTCAAGAGCGCCCAGCAAGGCGCATTTCTCACTGCTTTGGGTTTCACTTTGTTACCATGGCAGCAGTTGCCACTTCCTGCCAGACTGGGTCTTCCTGTGCTCATTCATTTTTTTTTTTTTGGAGCATGTTTACTCCAGACGGCTGTTTACTGTTTATTTGCCATATATGGTGTTCCGTGTCTTTGGGTTCCCCCTTATCTGCTCTCAAATTAAGCATTGAAAAGTGCAGCCATTTGCACACAATTATCATCGCATACAGTTGAATGAGATGATAAAGGCTGACTGGGTGACACACAAAAGCAGGACAAGTTTGGGGGGGGTCTCTCATTACTTGCTCTTAATTTCAATTGCACTGTGGGCTTCAGACCCAGCAGGAAGCCATTCTATGTCCTTGAGCATGTTAACATGACACCAATTGACTGAAGATGAAAAAACTGGAGATGAAGATGATGATGGAAAACAAAGACATTTTCATTCAACGTCTGGTAGTTACCATGGTTGCAGCGTCTAGTTTACTAAACAAGTGTGCCTGTTTCAAAGTGTGCTCAAGCATACCACACCTGATACGGGCATTGTGTAAAAGATTACAAAACATAGATATGCTAATCTAGCACTATTGTCACTCTTCCTGTCTGACATTGACAATTTGAAACAGCTTGCTAGTATATAGCCACTATGCATACTGGCCCATGCAGGGATTGAACCCATGACCTTCACATTATGAGCAACTGAGCTAACCAGCCAATGGAAGGCTAGCAGATTGAAACCCACAATTGTGGTGTGATTAGCACCACTAAAATTTTAGATTTGACGACACCCAAATCAAACGCCCACAAAAGGTCAAGTGTACTGTTAAAAAAAATCCATCTAGTCCCTTATTAATATTAAAACACAGTGAGTCCTTGGCATCCACACCAGCTGCAGAAAGATAAAATATCAACCACCTTTCTCTGGGTTTCATCTGTGAGCACGTGTTCGAATGAACTCAATGGACAAAGGCAACACGAACATTTGGCTGTGATAAAAGCTCCATCTGCAGTGGAAACTTATTTTTTTGCAGACTTTTTTTTTCAAGAGAAGGGGGGGTTTGTGTTTGCATGGTCAGCAGGGTCCTTGTTGTCTTTTGTCTAGTTTTTGTTTGTGCGAGGAACAGAGTGGCTCTCTGTTTGAGACATTACCTGGTGGATATTTATGCAGCTGTGAGGAGAACCTTTGATATCTTTCTCAGAAACACACACTAGACCAGAGATGGCACACACACACACACACACACACACACACACACACACACACACACACACACACACTCGTGCACACATAAACACGCATAGACATGCAAGTCGCTGTTGAAGGTGTTCAGCTGTCCAACGGCATCAGTTTGTGCGGACGACCTCGTAGCTTGACCCGGCGACACAGCCCAGAGGTCATGGTTAAAATAAACCCTGCTAACTGTGTAAACAGGATGTGTACACCCGGCCGCCCAGACATATGGCGTTCCCTAATCAAACGGCAACAATCTAAGCCTGGGTGAAGGCATGGAAATCTGTCGAGGTTATATAGCGCTCGAATAGGAACAAAAGTTTCATTAAAATGTCGGCTTTTACAAAGAGCATTGTGTCCATTCCATTCATAACAAGTTGCAAATTCAAGTTCCTCAAAAACCATTCAAGTAAAGATTATCTTGCGTTCATCACTCAACAGGGATATCTCAGTGAATTCCTTTTCCCAACAGGAAATAGCAGTTTTAATTGTGTGGGTTTAAGATCCTGTCAGCCATCAGCCTCTAGGAAGATGCAAAGAAAGTTTAAACTGATAAAAAGAAAATCCTGTTTGATAGTAGATCTCACAGGATGTCTGTCCACACAACTTTAAAACTGCAATTAGGCCCACGATTATCCTCAAGTTGGACTTTATTAACTGATTTACCAGGCTATTTACCCTAGATGACGAATTTGAAACGTGACTGTATTCTTTTTATTGCACGACAAAAACATGGTGTGATTGTCAAGGAAGAAGCAAATTGCCACACACAAAAAAAAAGGAAATGTGTGACAAATAACAGCGTGAGGATATTTGGAAAGTCTGGCAATAATCTATTTTCCGTGACTTTCAACATATGCAATCCGATTTTCTACGCCCTCCCTCCCGTTAAACAACATCGATATTTGAAGGCAATTAAAAATTACTGATAGGTAGGCGTAGTGTTTTGCTGTCAGCGATCGGGACGAGGCGAACAGATATACAAACTGTCACCGCAAATTGCAGCGCAGTCGTCGGCGTGCGTGACTGCTGTTGACGTCAAAAATAAAATAGCGATGGGGGGGCAACACGTGTTAACAGCAGCGTGACAGGTAGGCTGGCTGGCTTTGCTTTTTTTTTTCCTCATTATGACAAGCAAGCACAACGAGCGAGCTGCTCTTGCGTGCTCGTATCTACGCGTGTGTATATTTGCGTGCGTGTGGGCGTGTGTTTTAAATTCAGCAGCCTGTCTTATCTAAGATCACACCGAGAAAACCCCCCCCATCCCACTCCCGCCCAACTCTTTGGAGCTTCTCTGCATCCTGCACGGAACCGCCAGCTTTCAGTTAGTGGTGGAAACTAAGCCTCCCCTATCTCTCTCTCTCTCTCTTTTTTTTTTTAGTGCTAGTGTGCCTCGCTCGGTCTGTCAATGAAGACCGGGTTGAGTGCGGAGGCCGAGAGTGACAGCGAGAAAGAGGCAGCTACTTCTCAGAAGAGGCCTCTTGACAGTTGCAGTTTGACTGGAAGTCATGAGAAGGTTTGCAGCGCCTTCAAAAAATATGCCACATGATTAGAGAGCTATAGATATGGGAAAATCACAAATGTCAAAACACAAAATGGAAATATCTGGAAATCTGATGTGCTACAAAAAAAGTAAATAATTTGGAGAAAAAAAGTGTACTGTTTTCAGCACAATATTTAAAAAAAATTAAAAAAAAAATCAAGATTTCCTCCTAAGCCCTATTAGTGAATCATTTTTGTACTCCAGTGATAACAACGCCGAGAACAAAGACCGAATAAAGACTGAAAGCTTCCACAACTGCCGCACTATAAAACCAGCTTTCATGTGAAGGTTTAGTTGACACACACAAGTCAGTCAGTCCTTCTTGGCTTTTGAGGCCTCGTCCTTTCATGTTCAAGCCGCCTTCAAATCTTGCCGAGTTGAGCTCACTCTTCGCGACCTTCGCACTAAGAAAAGTCAGCTGGCGGCGCCGACTCGGAAATACTATTAACCGCCTGCACGTGTGAGGCTTCAACATATTTGGATTCACTTTTGTGGAGAATGCATGTCATGTGTTCTTTATTGTGAGGTCATGTAGTGTGATCATGTACAGTACTAAATATATTTTTATTTTATCTGGGGTGGGGTGCCAATGGTGGGTAATAATGCACTACATTTACTCCATTACGGTAACATTTTGAATAAATTACACTTACAGAGCAGTTTTAATACAACAACATACTAATGTACTTTTACTTGAGCATTAATGTTAGCTAGCTATAGCTAGATTGTGCTCGCGGCTTTTAATTAGCAATCAAGAATTGCTTGCCCCCCCTGCAAAAGCAAACGTGGTACACTCCAGTCATTAAACGTAATAAGAGTAATCAATCCAATACTTTCCTATTTGATTCGATCACATTACTTGAACAAATAGATTCCCCCGTGAAATGTTAGACCGAATAACAGCTTTCACTCAATGTTATCGAATGCAAATGTAACAAACACGCGTGGACACAAGCTTGTTGTTTTCATTTTGGCTTTTTTTTTTATTTATTACCTAAAAAAAGAAAATGTTCTATCACAAGTCACACTGAAATGTATTGCTTAAGAAAAAAAAATATATTCATATATATTTTAATTTTTTCTTTTTTTTTTTGAGAAACGTGGTTTGTTTCCATTATATTTCCACCAAAAAAAAAAAAAATCCAGACACGAGCAAGAGCTGCAGCCTTGTTTTCCCCCCCACTTAAAAAATGCACAAAGAAATACGTAATTCACAGTTACCATTTTGGTTTCATAAATTAATACAGTCACACATGTGCTACACTGGTCTAGAGCTAGAACATTGTAAATTGTATTTTTGAATCTGGTTCAATTTCAATCGTTGGCTACAAGTAAGAACAGGCAACTGAAACTGTCGCGATCAGGAATTTCATTGACGTCATGTTTTTTTTTTTTGTATCCCTCTGTAATGCTCTATCATCATTTGTCATCTTTTTCAATTTCACACAGAAGTGAGGCACACACAGAGTATAGTTCATACATATACAAAAGGAAAATAAATAGAATTTGACCGGAAGGGAGGTGGGCGAGGGGACGGGTGGATAAACTGTCCTTTTGGTAATGTTGGATCCAAGGAGAAAAGAAGTGCATGTGGTCCTTACAGGACCTTTCTGGCTCTTTTGTGCCAAGTCATAAGCGTAGGAACAGTTTCAAATTTAGCCTCTTTTGTTTTCAGGGACGTGAGGATGACAAAACGAAAAAAATATTTCATTGACACTGCAAGGGCAACATTTTAAGGCACAGAAGCCTTGACATAATAGAGACTCCACCTGCTAGAAAACACATAACAAAAAGCTCCGTGGCCTCTTTCACGCAGATCCTGCAAAATGACCCGGCATTTATCCGCCGTTGCCTTTTACACGGAGCCCAGCCAAGGCAATGAACCACACTGATCGGGTACGATTTCAGGAGTCAGGAAATTTTTACATGCAGTAGAAAATGGGTGGGAAAATGACGCTTCGAAAACTGAAATTTCACTTAATTGACTTTGTCCCCACATTCCATGTTGGTGATGATAATACACAAAATACCAGTTTTTACATGCAGTGTAAATCGGGCTACGCCATCCTAATACTTTTGGAGCTTCTGACACTTCATCCAAAAGTGGAAAATTCCGGGTCCGACTTGTTATCCCCATTCCAAGCCATTTACCAAAAAAAAATGCTGAATGAAGGCGGACAAATGTGGGTTTTTACAGGCAGTGCAAAAGTGGTGCCTTGATGACATAGCGATAAAGTTGGGAGGAAAAAAAAAAATAGAAACATTCCCGTCCCCATTGTCCCCAATTTCTTAGTGAAAGGTAAGGCCACTTAACAAAAAGATGAGGTCCCCCCCCCCCTCCCCACACACACACACACACACAAAATGGTAATCTCTCACTGCAATCTTTTGGGAGTGCAATCGTGGCGGGGCGCTCGATAATTCAAAGTTCCTCGAGTCTCCGCGAGTGCGTCCGGATGTGATCCATGGTGTCCTGGCGTGAGAGGGGAGCTTCAAAGTTTTTAGGTGGGGGGGGCTCCAACTTCATTGTCACATAACAGGAATGTTCAGTGGGGGGGACTTAACTTCATCTGTTTTGATTTGTTGGTAATACTTTCACGTGTCTTTTTTTTTCTTCTCCCCCGTCTCCCCCAAATACACGAGTAAAAATGACAAAAAACTTGAACAAAAGCAGCAGGTTTTTTTTTTTCCCCAGAAATTCATGCATGTGAACCTCCACCTCTGCTCTTCTTTTTCCATTTCATCGTCACGCCATCCGCATGCAAAGAAAACTCTGCCTGACACTTTTTTTTTTTTTGTGTAGCAGCAAAACTGATATGTTCATGGATGTTCCGGTGGAGGCACTAAGTTAACACATTTATCACATTTTGCCAATAAAAAAAATTGCTAGGATGACTTTAAATGGTTGTAAGGGGTAATTAGTGAAAACTTGGGGGAAGATAACAAATATGGGGGGGGGGGGGGCAACATACACTCTTAAAAAAAAAAAAAAATCTTTCCCAATGGCCACATTTATGTACACGGTCCACTTGGGTTGCGAGTCGCGTGTCGTTGGACCGTTATGAACAAACTTCTGAATGAACGACTGAATGGATATTTATTGGTACCCAACCACAAAGCCACAAAGGGCCGCTGCTTTTGGAAAACAGCGAGAGGAATAGAAATAAAAAATAGATTTTTTTTAATTATTATTAAATGTCATAATTAGCTTTTTTTTTTTATTTAAGGATTTTAAAATCCCCCAACTAAAGCACTTTCTGTTCGTCCTTTTATCTCTCTGATCGCTGAGGTTGATATCAATACTTCCATATTATTTCTGCACACGAGTTAGAAATCAAGATTCTGTGCAAATCAACGTTTTGAACTGTTCTATGAAAACCTGAATGCTTTGTGAACAATGCTACATTTTCTTTTCTGCTTTATAAAATAGTATGTTTAAAAAACAAACAAACAAAACAAGACATTGAACCAGCCTGTAACAGGTCAGAAGCGGACTGCTCGAGTGAGTTTGGAGATCAGTAAAGAATGCCCGTCGCAATATTCCAAAGAGTCTGGCAGTGTTGCCATTTTGGGGAGGGGGGAGGGGGGGGGGGTACACACTGAGGCATCTGGTGCTTGTGTCCTATTGGGAAGTCCACTTGGAGCTCGTAGTCAGTGTACAGAGCGCGCACGCATGAGAAAGTCCAAAAATACCACCACCACCCACGGAATTCTTCTAAGCTCAAATTCAAGGTTTCTTCTTGAGTCCAAATCCAAGCAGCAGACAAAGTCCTCTTGCTGTGAAGGATGCTGGGATTGAAGTCTGCCAGGAGGGGAAAAGGGGGGGGGGGGGTCTTTCCTAGCAATTCCCCCTAAACTTTGCTCTGAGCACGCTTCTTCCTCTCAGGCCATAACAAACTCGGACTTCAAGTCGGCCTTGACGTCGGGCTTCCAGACGGAGTCGTCAAAGTCCAGGTCCAGGGAGCCCTCGCTGGACATGCTGCTGTTGCTGTTGCTGCGGCCCGCCTTGCGGTTGGGCAGCCAGTGATAGGGGCCGCGCTGGTCCCGCCGGGCCTTGCGGCGCAGGCGCTTCTGCTGCATCAGTAGCTGCAGACGCTCCACTTTGCAGCGGGTGGCGCGGTTCTCCGTCTGCCGGACTCGGTCGCCTGGGAAGAGAAGGAGAAATTAGCTTGGGAAACTCACAATAAAATAAAATAAAACAAGTGTGTGTATACATTGTATACAGGGCTTAGAAGGAAGGTGCATGTAACCACAATCTATTAGCCAGCTCCATTAGTATCTGTCTGGGAATGAAATCATGAAATAACGGGCTCCCATGTCGATAAAGCAAAGCGGGGCGGCCCATCGCCTAGCTGCGGCTCCGATCCGGCATCACAATTTTGCACGAATAAACACACGCGCGAAACGGTGCACGCACAACCAGCCACACACACATACACTCACACACACACACCCAGCAACAGCCGCAGTAGCTTTTAACGTGGATCGATGGCAAATTAAAAAGACCTATTGATTAAACCTTAGCTCTAGTGCAGCCATCCATCTCGGGCTCAGGACAACGCTATTGGCTTTCAATAGAAAATGCAAGCGAATGGAAATTGTATGCGGTGAGAGAGACGGGGAGATTGGGTTTTTCTTCTAGTTTTGTTTTCCATTATGGTTTCCTACTTGCGGCTCATTGACCCACATACACCCCCACCGTCACCTCCCTCTTCATTTCTACCCTGCTCCCCACTTTGCATCTCGAGGGATGCTGCTAGGTGGGCCAGTGAGAAGAAGGGCACTGGGGGGGGTTAAGGAATTCCGCCTCCAGAGGCAGAGCAAGGATAGAGGGCGGAGGGTAAAGGATCAGCCGTCGGTGGCAGTTTTTCCAATCGATTACGCTCTCCTTCGCTCTATCACCGTCGGAATGACTTGCGGACCCCGCGTGGGCTTCATTTGCCTTAAAACCCCGAGCCTTCTTCCTCCGCCTCTATAAATACTAGCCACTGTGAATAGGAAATTTTCTGGCAATGGATTCTGGAAATCAGCATGGATGTTAAATCGGGATCTGTAAAAAACAGAGGTAGGGGGGATCCCCTCGATTCAGACTTTTCTTCCATTGCCCTGGTAACTGCACTCTGAGTGAGCCCCCCCCTGATTTTCCCTTTTGTCAAAAATATAGCAAGCACTTTTCATTCTAAAATGCAAAAAAATACAACAAAGAAAGAGTATAAAGGGCAGTTTTTCAACATGCTGTAGGAAGTCGACGGCCTTTGGCTTGGCAAGTGTTTTGGGAATGTGCTTGGAGCGCCACCAATATGAGTGTAAGTGTGTGTTGTGTGCAGGCATGTGTGTGCGAGACCATTCATCAGCGTCACTACCGGAGCCCAGGGCGGCTGGGCCGGACACAGCTGGCCACAGGGATCTCCAGTCTATGTTTATGACAGTAGGGCTATTATTAGGGCTGGCTAAAAGGGACAAACCATACACACAAATACATGAACGCACATATTGCAAACACACACACACACATTCATGATGGCTACCTGGCCCAGAGCCTGACTGGAGAGCTTTGACGTGAACACAATAACCTTGGAGGACCCAGAGAGAAGTAGGAAGTGAATGGGAGAGACGATTCAATTTCGTCCACTTATGTGCTTTGACAGAAGACTGAGATGGGGAGAAGGGCGGGCTCAAGAAAAAGCTGATTTACTGTTTAAAAAAAAAAAATCAACTGTTCTTGCTTGGTAGAACAAGAGTTGACATGTTTTGATTTGGTTGACAAGACCAAAGAAAAAGCTATATTTATTTGAAATCATGTCTGGAAATTGTCAGTCCTTGACCACAAAAGTTGAATCAATGGCAACCAAAGTTCTTCTTGGTTGCTTCATCGGCTTAAAGCAGTCAAAAAAACAATCGAAGCAAGGATTGAGGGTTTCTTTAGTACACTGGAATGACTTTAACTTGACATTCCGACTTGCCAAAGACGCCAGCCACCTGGGAAAAACAATATAGTGCTGAGGTAGAAAATGGCAAAATTGGCCAATCAGACGCGCCGCCGATCAAAAAACGAGGCGGGGGTGGGGGGGGGCTGGCTGAAATGAGCGTTGTGACAGCAAGTGAAAGGCCGCCGACAGCCCTGCAGGGACACACGCTCTTCAATGACTTTTTCGACTTCATTTGCATTCTCCCTTCTTCTCTCCTTGTCGACAATGAAAGGGCACCCGATGTGCTTGACTGGCTTTTCGCTCGATAGCGCCGCGCTGTACTGCGTCACCGCTCGCTGAGCTGGGCTGAGCCGCCGTCGCACGTGTGAGCAAGGGTCTTAGCGGCGGATAACGGGTGCGGCGGAATCGGTTCAAGCCGGTCGGAGCTTAATCGTGGAGAGGCAAATATCTCCGATTCTTCCTCACCCGCCCTTCTCGTCTGGCTTGCCCCGGGGACGCTAACGTGACCTGACAAATCTAAAGGGGACATGTGGGGGGGGGATCCGGAAGGGAGGGGGGGGGGGGGCTTTCAGAGCTCTATTCTGTGGGCCTGTGTTGAACTAAGGCAGCTGCAGTGGGAGAAGGACTAAAAGGCAGCCCTATAATCCCAAAGCCCTCCCTTCCTCTCCTCCACAATGGCTCAGCCTGGTGCCCTGTATGCAGCCCCTGTCCCTGGCCCCTACACAATGGCTTTAGCTGGACAGGGGGGCCGGAGGGAGGTCCACCCTCCCCAGTAATGGAATTTATCTAACAATCAGCCTGCCAGGCCGTGAGTCCCGAGCTAGAAAAAAAAAAAAAAAAAATCCTCAAACTCAGCAACTCCTTTCACCAGTGCTATGAAACCAAGCTTTTAACCAGCCGTTTGAGGCTCGGGCGTGTCAAGCTTTTTTATTTACGCTTGTCTTATCCTCCCCGCACATGAACTTGCAGTGGGAAAGGGTAAAGGCTCTCTGGAGAGACTCCAGCTATGTGACATTTCCAAGAGGTTGTCTTAAGTAGAAGTGCGTACACATACTGCGCAACACACTCGGTTAGTCCTGCGGCTGAATGGAGGCAAGCCTCGGTGACGTGAAGTTAAGCCGTAACGTTAAGTCCAGTAAATCATCCGTCAGGTGTCGGCAGATAAGACTGACCGAGCATGCTAAGTCAATGACTTCGGTGGGACGCCAGGATGCGAGCGACCACAAAGAGTCCAAGGTTCGTTGTATCAGTGAGCCACACCGGCTTTGCCTCAGCTGGTTCCCCATTCATATCAGTTCCCAAGAAGTTTCGATGCTGAGCAGGAAGTTGGGGCAAGGCAAAACAAGCTTTTTCTTCTTTTTTTTTTTGTGCCACTCCCCTGGAAGCCACGGTCAATCCCGTGGGCAGTTGGCTGGGCTGACAGACAGGAGTTAACACCCCTTTGATGAATGACGGTTTTGAGTGTTTTGGTTTTAACAACCCCCTCCAGTGCTGAAGTTCAGACTAAATCTATTTAAAGGCCAAATGAACACAGAGAATGTACAGTATTGATGCACAACACAGGCATGGAAAACGAAGAGGAGGAAGATGGACAGATGGATTTTACAGGCGAGGCTGTTTTTGGACGGGGGGGGGGGGGGAGTGCAGATGTAGAGACGGGACGAGGGGAGGTTTGGACTAACTGGGGGGCGGGGGGTATTGAGGGAAAGGTCTTTCCTAAGTTAGGAAAATAAGCCCGTGTTATTCCAACTGTTCACTGGACACTTGTGAGGACACTCGGGTTGATATAGGGGGACGCTGGACTGACTGTACAGTCCCGCTCAGTCAGCTGCTAAAACTATTCAGCTCGTACAAAAGCAAACATTCATCACCATCGAGCGTATCTCAGGACCGACTTCACCCAACTCCGTTTCCCCCTGACGGGAGATAAGGAGGCCGCCCAAGACAATGCTGTTTTCTCTTAGTGTAACCTTACAACACTGGCTCAATGTTATCTTCTCCGGACATCTGGTTGACACTCGGAATCTGGTGGCTCCGACCGGAAAGGTGCTTTTAAGAGAGTGTCATTTGAACTCCAGCACCTGCACCACCCTTAGGGCATGTGCGGTGTTGAGTCCGTACTAGTTAAGACCTGCACACACCCTTGTCGTCTTAAAGCGGTTGAAGCCTAATCTACTCCAAACATAGCTTTGCCCGGGGTGGAAGGGGTAAAGCTATCTCCTTGGCGCGGAAATACAAGGTGATGCCTGACTGTAAAAGTCTAGAGAGGCTCGTATCACATCTTGGGAAAAAGCGGCTTTGACTGTAGCACCCTCTTAGGGTTGTGTAATTTCACTTTTCTTTGGCATGTTATCAAATTAGCTGTTGATCAAGAGAATGATAAAGTGCAAGTGAAAGCATCAGCAGGAACCATCTGTGTCGTGAATGAATGCGCCCTTTTGTGTGTCTGCGATTTCATGTGCAGTTACTCACCAGGGGGCTTGCACATGCGGATCTGGCTCTGGCACTGCACCAGCGGATGAAGGGTCGGCGGAGGGACGCTAGGGTTGACGGCGGGCACCGAGGTAGCTTTGGCTGAGAGTCCCGTGGCGCCGACCACCGGGGGCGAGGGAGGCGGCGACGGGGACGGCGAGCCGGGCGTGCCGCACTGGGTTTGGTAGCGGAGTTGGGTGAGGGACGGCGGCATGCCCTGGTAGTGGCGCGTGGCGCTCAGGAGGTCGTTGAGAATCTGAAGGATGGTACCTATATCTCGCCGGGGGCGCCCGTTGCTGTCCTGGCAGTTGGGGTGCAAAGTGCCTGAGAAGAGAGGAAGCAGAGTATTGCAGCAATACACTCGAGACGAGAATGTGCACGTTTATTGCTCGGAGCGATCGATAAATCTCACCTGAAAAGGTCCCTGAAAAGACTCCAGGAGCGTGGTTCACAAAGCTCTCAATGATGGCGCCGGGTTTACGGGAGCGCGCCGAGGAACTCGTGCCACTACTGGGGCTGTTGGTGCTGCAGCTGGCCTGAAACAGAAAAATGGGAGTCGTAATGTTAGAAAGTCACTTCAAACCAGATCCTGTATTTCTGGAACCAGGGGCAGACGTTTTAGTTAGTCCTTTTGCTCAGGTAACTTGAAAATGCATTTTCACGCCAGCTATATTACTGACAAGCAACAATTTTGAGATATTTTCATTTCGTGTATCGTAAGATATTTCAGGCTTACCTCAGGGCACAAAACGGGGGCTACGGGGCTGGCCGGGTTGTGGCCGGCCTGGCCCGAAGAAGGCTGGTGGTAGTGGTGGTGGTCCCGCAGATGATGGGGAGGAGAGCGGAACAGACTCCCGGCGACATGCGACGACGTGCGAGGGGAGCGGGAAGGAGGTGGAGGAGGGGTGGCCGGGCCGCAATGAGGAACCGACGATGGGGACTGGTGGTACATGGGGGGCAGGGACTGGTGGTGTGTGGAGGGAAGAGGGAAGGTTGAGGCGCTTGTGGGAGAGGATGCGGAGGGGCCCGGCTGAGGCAAGTGGGGGTTGTGTGGATGATGAGGGAGTGGGGACTGCGCTTGAGGGTTACAAGGTTGTCCTGCGGGCTGGCCCATTGTGGCATCCGAGTTGCCCCGGGCGATAAGGTGCCTGTGCTGGATCTGCGGACCTCCCGACTGCTGTGCTGCCAGCTGGAGCTGGACGAACATCATGTGATCACCCACGCGGAGGGCCAGCGTGAGGGGGGAGCGGCCAGACAGGAAATCGCTGACCTGTAGATGGAAAAAAAAAAGATTTTCAATAAGGACCGAGAATTGTTGCAGTCCAAAAAAGCGAGACGCTCCCCTGCGCGTTTGACTTCCTCTTCTGTCAATGAACAGTGGACAGCCGTTGAAGCACAAACAACAGAGCTTTGAGCTCCCACTCTCATTGAGACACAGACGCACCACATTCGGCCAATCCAGCGATCAATCACCATTCTGTAACACTGGGCTATTTACATGGGCTGGATGAGGCCGGCCGGCCGACTGTTGGAAAACACACAAACAGAGCCCACTCTCACTCGCCTCCAACTGCCCTTGGGCGCGCTCTTAGTCAGCAGTGTCATTCAGCGTGAGGACAAAAGCCACCCTTCTCTCTGGCTTAGGGCCTGAAAAATCAATCCTACGTCCAGGAAATACACCCCGCCCGCCCGCAGGAACAGAATGGACAATTGTCTATGGCGGATCTGGAAGGGATGCCCATTTTTGGAGCACTCACAACACAGGCCAAAATGGCTGTGTGTGTGTGGAGAGGGGGATTTACTGACCCATCAGTGGCCCGGATGGACACAAGAATTCCACAGTGGACTTGTCGCAACTTGGCTAGAGGATTCGCATTCAACAACAAGAGTTTTGTTGTCTTGGCCTTTGCGTGCATGTGACTTTGCTGCATTTTGCCGCTTGTCGCTGAAACTGCGTGTCAATGTGAATTTGGGCTTTATTGTGAGAGTCACTCAGAGTGCAAAAGAAGGGAATTGTGATGTTTCAAAGTCACAAGTCTTTCTTACGAGGTTTCTGTTCTCTTTGTTTGATTGCGCGTGAAAAGCAACGGCGGATAAATGTTACAGCTCTGACGTATGTGTGAAAGGCGCTTTGGAGAGGAGGGGGAAAAAAAAAAAAAAGAGCAGAGGTGTCACTCTGTCAAGACTTTTGGCCGTGCTCCTGAGATGTTGCCTGGTGGTTAACCCTGTGAATCAGCAGGCTCTGCCCTCAATCACTCGTCTCTCTTCAGAGCTGCTTATTTATTTCTCTATCGACCGTCGCCTCCCTATATTGCCAGGGTGACCTTTGCACACTGGTATCGACATGGGTGTGTGGCAATAACAAAAAAACAGGGGAGAGGCAGGCGAAAGGACAAAGATGAGCTCACGGCCGTGTTTCAACATTAAGTAAAAAAGGAAGGTGATTACAATCTGCATACAAGGGAGGCTTTGGGATAAACAAACTCAGCGCTTTTGGGGAGTGTAAACGGCGCCTATCAGGGTCTTGTTGATACAGTCCACACCCACCGCGATTACACCGTTGTGGTAAGACGACAAAAGCAGCAGGCCTGAGGCTGGGTGTGAAAGCAGGGTTGGGTGCCGGGTCTTGGGAGGGAGGGGGGGGACTCTGACTGGCAGCTGTCAAGAATGTGAGTATTGCTAGTCCAAAACACACAGCCCTGGGGGCGGGGCGTCAAAATTGGTGTTTGGTTAGAAGAAGGTTGGGAGATGGGGTGGAACCTGCGTGAGAAGTCTTTCACCTCATGTCATCACCGCTGGCTCCACCCTTGCCTGTTTGGACGGGACTTACCGGTAGATTTATATGACAAATGCTCGGTTAGATAAGCGAGCTGATTACTAGTTTGGCTTACAGCATAATATTTTGTTGACGCGCGTCCGTTTTTTGTTGTCGCTGTTGATTGAAAGTCAATTCTGTGCCTCGTATTTGTTTTTCCGAGTTACAAACGTCTGACTCACCAAAGGGTCTACGACTGGAGTCGCTCGGGCCGCCTCGACCTTTTCGTTAGACAAAACAAATCAAAAGGCCAAAATCAGCAAGCGCGCAAATAACAGAGCGTTTCGACGGCTGTAATTTTTGCCAAATGATACAAAACGCCTAGCCAAAGTAAATCTTCAGGTGTGCAATTCAGACTGACGCACGCAAGAAGCAGCTTGAGGATGCGGGGAAGGGGCTGCCGAGCGGAACACTTGAAATGGGGCCCCCGTTTCCTGAGGGAGGGGAGCCGTACGGGGGTTGCGGAGGATGATACAGCACAGTCTGCTTGCCAGCGGCTACATTGGCGAGAGCGCTCGTGTAGCAACAAGCCTCTTCCAGACGGACAGACTGTGAGAGGGAAACAAGGGGGGGGGGGTCTGTTAAGTGTGCAGTTGGGGGAGGAGTTTTCGAGTGCTGTCGAGCTGGCGAGTGAATGATTCCCAGAGGTTTTCAGCTATAGCAGCTCAGCTCCAGTCCAAACATGCCTGTCTTGCTCTCAGGAGCCCGGCCAAGAGAGAGCCGATGTGGCTGGCTACCATTGACGTCAGTACAAACACCAGATAGAGCCTTGTGGAACATCACAGGCAAACAAAAGAGAGGCTTCTAGGCATGTCTGAGACCCTTCCTCCTCCTCCTCCTCCTCTGTGCAACCTTTATCCCCCCCCCCACCCACCGCTGCTCATCGTAGCACACTTGAATTCCAAAGCTTGACAAAAGCAACTTCTGTGCTGGTTTGTTATGAGAGACACAAGAAGAGAAGAGAGGAGAGGCCTCACTCATATTGTTTCCTTTAACACGCAAAAGAGAAGAGTGAGGTGTGTCTTTGCCCGAAACGACACACTGGCGTGATTACCGTTGGCTGGGTGGTGTTAATGAAGAAGCCTTTTTTTTTTTGTTTAGAAATACCATCGTGTTGTCGGTTTCGGGTGCCGGTATTTGGTTTAGTGGGAGGCTGCGGTTGACATGTAGGGATGGAAGAGCATGGTGAGGGGCAGCGAGAGGAGGAGGAGGAGGGGTTGGTTGAAGATGGTGAGAGAAAGGGGGGAGGCGGGCGATGGGGGCAGGGTGTCAGGGAGTATTGGTGCTGGTGGTGGGTGATGAAATATTCAGTGAGGATGTGCCTCTGGCTCCTTCCCTCTTTTTTCCTCTCGACATCTCTAGCTGACAGTTTTATTTATTGGGGTCCCTGTGGTTCAAGGAACTCATTTGCAGTCGTTCTTCCTTCGCGCACTAAGCGAAGTGCGGCGGTGGCGATAAGGAAGGAGGAGGGAGAGAGGGAGGGGAAAGAAGATGCCTAGCTGACATTCATGAACAACTGAGCAGCTTTGTGCTGGAGAAAAGAGGATAGAGGCTTGGGAGGTGGGCGGGATAGGAGGCTGCAGAGAAGGGGAGGGGGCTCTCCTGCAGGCGTATTCGGGTTCCGATGAAGCTGAGCACCTGTCCAAGTCGTTTTTATTAACCCGGCTATCGACTGAGGTGGTTTGATCGCACTGTCGGTCTTTGTGCGGACAACATAGCAGCTAAAGATGCAATAACGGAAAGGAGACGGGCGGGGCGGGGAATCAATGACTTGCATCATGCCCTAAATCCTGAAAGCAGCCAGAGGGGTGGGGGGGCTCTTCAAAGACCCCATTAGGAAGACCTGCATGAGTAATACGGCCTGATATGAAACAAGAGATGCGCAGGAAATAGCATTCATAATGGTGAAATTAAGTTCCCACTAAAGCCACTCCTTGTGGTCACGGATCAGGCCGAGCAGAAACTAGAGCAGCCTCAATATGAAAAGTGGAGCTCATGGGTTGGCACTGGATGAAAAAAGGAAGAAGACTAAGAACGGATACATGTACTGGAAGTTTTTATGGACGGATGACAACATTTGGTAAAACATTTGCAGAGACTTAGATAAAAGGGAGTGGGAATAATAAGACAGTGTTGCGTGAGGTCAAAACTGTTTTGACTGACATTCTCACGCATTCCTACACCGAAAACTCAACCCATATTTACTGGTCCAATTTGAAATCCATTTCCAAATGAGTCTGTCACGGAATGATCAGTGAACCGAGAGAAAACATTTTTTGTGTAAATAACTTGACCTCATTGGCCATCATGTCTCCCTCCGCCCACTCGGCAGCTCTCCCGGTCACGACGGCCGCTACTTGAATCACAAAAGTGTCGCTGGCGGAATACCAAAACAATGGCGGTCACGACGCGTGTAGAGAAATTGTTCTTGCCGCCGTGAGCCCGAGCGAATTAATAGAGGCGGACATTAAAAATGGATGCCGGCCCATGCACAATGAACGACATCCCCCCTGCAAACACACCTTGACTACCCACCACAGTGCCCATCCTCCCTTTTTTTCTCCCGCTGTGCATTAATAAATCACAAAAGGGGGGATTATACAGGTGCAAAAAGAGGCCGTGTGATCATCTTATTAGCGCCATTACCAAAGCCGCCATTTACGGGTGCTGCGCCATTATTGTCTTTTATCTCAAATTTTAATTCAGAATTAGCATTCTAAACGAAAAAGAACTCCTTTGGAAAAAAAAGGCTTTGTTTAAAATGGTGGCAGGGAAGCCATGCTTAACCAATACATTGAGTCATTCTTAAGGTTCCTGGCCCGCCTACATCCGAAATCCAATTTGAATGATTTCCAGTGGCGTCAATGCGGCTGATTAACTATTATTCAGATAAAGTGCACGACTGTAAAGGGAAACATAATTGAGCCATATTGAGAAGGTAGCAACATTCTATTGTGGCAGATCCCACATATTGCGCAACTCAATGACTGTCCAATCCGCCCTTTCGTGGGAGGGAAAGGAAATGGAACGAGGTGGACGTGACCCCAAATGGTGCCTCTTCAGAGTTTTGCATCACTCTGCTACGAGATCCAATAGCATTGAGTGTGAGTTGTCGCTCCCTGTGGAGGAGGAAGTGTGCAAGTTTGGGGGGGGGGGGGGGGGGGCATCTACGTAACCGACCAATGGCGAAACACAGCCTCCTCCCAAAGCAATATGTTAGCATTCAAGGGGAAATTTGTCAATGCCTTGAAGGGCTTGTCAGTTGGTCAGGTTCCATGTTTTAAGACGTGAACAAAGAGGTGGCTGCATGCGGGGGGAAGGGCAACGGGCAAGGGGGGAGGCGGGGGGTGTTAAGGGGTGAGGCCTGCCTGGGTTTTATTCCGACATCAATGTGCATCAATGAGCAAATAGTCCCTCGTGTGCCGAGGAGGGACATATAATCCTCCTCTTTCCGTCAAACGCCAAGATCAATAGTCGGAGAGAGAACGTGGCTGCCGACAAATGCCCAAAATTTGCGACTATTCAGCGCTCGTCTTTCATTTTCCTGAGAGACATCGCTTTACTTTCTGAACAGGAGCAGAAATCCTCTTAAAAAAATATCCTCTGTGAGCCGTACGTATGTAAGATATACACACTTGACGAAAGCATATAAGGTTGATGAGAGTCGCCCCGGCTGGGCTAGCGTCGCTGCGCTTTGATGGGCTGTCACTAGGCGGGAGCTTAACGCCACTTAGATGTCATGCAGAGAGTCTCGAGTGAGGTGGCAGAGCAGGAATTAAAGGCGGTCAGGATTGTCCTTGTCATCACGGTCAAACCCAGGCGCATTTAATTGATAGCTGCTTGGGAGCGTCCCGACTCATTTCCATTTCTGCGGTCGGCCTGTTTTCCTCCTCAATAAATGCGGCTTTACTCCAAAACACGTGCAAATGCGAGGGTTCATAGGTTAGCGGCTCACAGCTGCACCCCAAAACACGTTTCCCCGAGGCTATTTTTGGGTGAACGTTGGTATCAGTTATCGTGTCAGACACTTTCAAGAGCTAAGTGCATTGATTGATTTTTGATAGCCCCGGCATTAAAGGGAGTGGGAGGGGGGGGGGGGTCGAATGAGAGAAAGCTTTGGTGTTTCTATTTTCCCCAATCAAATCCCACCGCAATCCATACCGTCCCGCTTCATGAATTATAAAGCAGAATCAATTTCTTTTGGATAAAAACACACTAAAGAAGCCAAATGGCTTTATCGTAACCTTTGACCCCGCCACACTGCGCTGTTGTTTTGCAATTGGGATGAGCACAGCAAGACACACGCGGAGTGACTAATACGCGTTGAAGCGGCCACCCTGGGAATAAAAACAAGGATGACAAATATTCAAAGTTGATGCATTAATTGGCAGTAAAGATAAGCTCGATAGCGCTGTAAAGTGCGAGCAGCCATCCGTTGTCACACACCTACACACATGAAGTCATTTGCTTCTTCTCCGCTACGAGTTCACACGCTCAACACGGCCAACAAAAGTTCACATCGGGGAGCAAAGTCGGGCCAAAATGCGCTCTGATGTCATCGGGGTAGCTTTTTTGCAACAGGCGCAGATCCGCTTTTTGAGAGCCAAAGGGCAAAACTAGCTTTTGCAATTTCACTAATAAATTGCTAAATTTGCATCGCCATCTCCTCCGGTTTCAAAATCGTCACTGACGCGTTCGCACGCATCTCACACTTATGCAACTCTGCAAAAGGAAGTCGCCGAGCGCGCTTCGCATCTCACGCCGCCGTCTATGTGCCTCAGGTGTCGCCATCCATCGCCGAGGTTGACTCATACCCTGACGCGGCCTAAAAGGCGCACAAGCTTTTTCGGCGGAACTCGGAGGTTTTACATCGGGTGCGGTGTGTCGCGCCCCGCCGCCGCACAACTTGCTTTCAGGAAGCTGGCGTCGATCCGACAGTCCAGCAGTTTACGAGCCCGAGCGCACTTCCTGGAAACTTGCTTGTTGTGCATGTGAGTGTTACATGACAGCATCGGCGGCAGCAGCAGCGGTAGAAGGGCTGACGCTTCCGCAGATGTTAGCAGGATACGGGAGGGTGGCGCTCCCTGTTATATCTTAACGCGTGACGCTCGCCAGGCTTGTTTAAGAGGCGGAGATTAAGACAAGCCAAAGAGGCTTGTGCTTTGCAGGCTCATCCGCTCTCCGCTGCATTGCTGGAGTGACAAAGCTGCCCCTTGTCACAAACACAGACACAATAATCATGTTTTCACGCTTTCTGGTATAATTGGCGAGGCTCCTCCCCCGTGCAGTTGAGTTGTCCTGATAAGGCAGTGAGCTCAACCTGACAAAGGAGCGAATCAGGTTTGTGGTGACGTAACTACAGGTAGCGCGTCAGCAGATGACATACGCGAAACTGCGTGACTCACGATGTCCTCGTTTATTGTGTAGCCTTGGTAATATGTCAGCTCGGGCAAGGTTTCGCAAACTGCGGTCGAGGGGCTTCAAAATGGCCCGCATGTAAATTTTTAGGCGGTTGAGTCGATTTTTTTTTGTTAGAACTGCGTTAGTGTAGGTTTGTGATAGGTGCGTACCAATTTGCGAACAAGTACTAAGTGTTACGTCACCACTGTAACTAAGAAGCCCTAGTTTGCTCATTAGCGGCTCACCCAACTTTACTCAAGCTCAGTAAAAGGCGCTAATCATATGCTGTTTGCTACAAAAGGTAAACCGACCAGGGTCAAGTTTACAAAGCCATCAGCTAGCCAAGCCGACTTCTTACCTGAGTTTCGGTTAAGCTCTCCAAGGCTTGCATTACTGACTGCTCGGGTCTTGACGCTTGAGACTGTGAGGGGGAGAAAACAAGACAAATAAAAATAAAATCAATAACACATGTCGAAACGGCGTATGGCTAGGGCAGGCCGGCCTCACCATTAATCCTGCTTCGACGGTCGGTACGAGTGTTAACTTGCTCCCATCAGAGACGCCAAGATCCTGGAGTTTCCCCGAACTTAGTCTGCTGCGGGGTTCAGAGAGGAACGAGATAATTAGACTGTGCTGACAATATCTCTCTTCACACAAACAAGCGTAGCCGCGTCCGCGGGGGTGCGCCGACTTCAAAACCAGTTTGGGAAAAGAGCCGAGGGTGAAGGGAAGTATTGATCCGGCTGTCATATTTCAATTTCAAGTATAGCGAGGCTCTGACAATTGCTCGCAGTGGATATTTGCCGGCGTTTGAGGTGGTTTGTTCCACTGAGCAGCGCCATTTATAAACCAGACGGTTCCTTCCCCAAATATAAAATAACAAACACAAGATATGAATAAGCCTGCTTGATGTTTAATGAAATAACTTACAACGCTGCCTTAAAAGGGATCTCTCCTTTCCATGTGACATGACGCAATACACGTGACTGATAGGATGACGCTCGCGATGGGCAGCTGAGTGAAAAGCCAGCTTGACCCAAATCTCACCCTGTGCTGCTGAACAAAGACCCCCGGCACCCACTTGCTAGCTGGTCTACAGTTACAAGGGCAGGAGGGGATTTCAAAAAAAAAAAAAGAAAAGAGGAGGGGGGGGGTACATTTTAAAGGATGATGTGATTACAATGGGCAAGGGTGGCTATAGGCTTGAAAAACAATACGTACTGTTTGCATCTTGGAAAGCCTCCTCCTCCATGGTTACTTTTTGCAAAACACCACCTGCGCTTTTGTTAAACCCCGCTTAACCTGGCCTTCATTCATTCATTTAGCCGCTTGCTAATACTGCAGCGTTACGGTTTCGCTTCACTTAGAACGACAAAAAAAAGCCATCTAGGCGGCGCCCACCCTACCGAGCCACTGCGACGGACACACGTAAGGGCATGACTCACCCTTGACATGTAACTTTATAAGATCGGACTTGTGTAAGGTTCCTGACATTGACTGTATATGAGTCACCCACGCACGAACATTATCAATTTATTCTGGCCTCTCTGTTTAGAGGGTGGGAGGGATCAATCAATGCGTCGTCCCGTCAATATCATCTCAAGTGACCGACGCGTCCCCTGTGTGTAATTGTGACACATAACATTGGGAACACTTACGCAATCTGCCCTAACGCTCAGGTTTGATATAATAAATTTAGGTGTGCAGTGTACCGAATCCTCGGAATATGTCAAAAGGACACAATGCGTGTTCTTCAAAACTCATCTCAAGGGGCTTCCTTCAAATAACACAGATATGTGCAAGACAAGTGTCAGTTTTATGCATGTTGCTAGCGTCGGGCCGAACTATGTCACAATTTGGGAAGTTTCGGCACAAATCTATACTATTGGTCGCTCCACGTGCAGGTTTTACTTTAACAAATTATTAAGTGTTGAAAACGACTTGCTCTTTTGCTGTACGATCACTTAGAGCCTTTCCCCATTTCAGTTTCGGACCTCAGATGGCCATAGTGAAAATACAATGGAATAATTAAATACATATTGAATGTACTTGGGCTTTTAATATAATTGCATTTCAGGCCCACGAGCTGTATGTTTCGCACCACTGCTGCCAAAAGTTAATTAGATAAAACTGGATGGATTTTTCCTGCTCAATGATGTATTGGTCATACACACACAAAATGAAATACTGGACTCACGTTTCTTTGTGCAGCAGGGCGAGCCTCTCTTTGGGTACTTTGAGCCGCTGCGACAGCCTCCTCTTCAGCCCGTCCACGGTCTCCTCCTGGGGCAGCGAAAGCTCGAAGCGGGTGCCGGTGGTGGAGTGGATTTGCAGGTTCATGGAGGGCTCGGCGGGGGCGGCCTCGCAGGACGAAGAAGCCCCGCGGCTGGTGCAGCTCCGGGCGCTGGGATGCTGGTCCATCCGATAACCTGTGGGGCGCGGGGTGGTGGAAGATGAACGGTGGGGGATGATGGAATCGACGAGGGAGAATAAGAAGATGAGGAGGACGAGGAGAAAGCCGATCCCTGGCTTAAGTGTTCCCGCAGCTAAATGCTACATAGATGGGTGAATGAATAGCACAAAAAGGCAGACCGGTCCACGTCAATTCGTATATTCCTCTCAGTTTTACAAGTAAGTTCAGCTTCGATACACGGGGACGAGACGGGCTTAACTCGTACCCACGCAGGCTCCCGTGGAACATGAGTGACAATGAACGTCGTGCACACAAAAAGTATCCCCAAGATCCAGCCAGCGTCGGCTCTCAAGCCAAACCCCCTGCACGGCGGACCAATCGTGAGAAAGCTCACCCGGGGCGAGCCAATAGGGGGCGAGGTGTACACCCACGTGGAGGGAGAGCGAGTTAAAATCCATTCATAATAAATGACAGCATAGAAGAAGCGAATGTGGAGTACAAAGCTCTAGTTTCACCACATTTTGGCCATTAAAGATGTTTTTTTTTTAAACGCATTTCCACCATATCATGTATTCTCATGCAGGTGGATACTGTTTGCGCTATAAAATTGAATCTGCTTTTGCATAAATGGGTGCAGCTCTGTTTACACAATAATTTACCTCTCCTCGCATAGCGCATGTGTATGAGCTCTGTGAAGTTGGCAACACTAAAATAGAATTGAATATTCCTATAAAGAATTATAATGAGAATAATAAGTTCATTTATTTGCATACATAAAAATACTAGATATTTACGTGATTATCCTCTAATTTTATATCGTAAATATAATTTCAATATTTACATTGTACCAATTTTAATTGTTTATAGCTCTGTTTATTATGGCATCAAGTTAGCCTTCTTCCACGTTAAAAGATCTCGATCGCCCCCAAGTGGCCACAGAGGAGTTACAAATCAATACCAGCCGGTTACTCACTTTTCTTTCGTAATGGCATAAAATTGGTACAAAATGTCTTATTACTCAAATTATGAATAGAGACCATTTATATCTATTATTTTTATGTTTATAATAAACAAAACAGTATAATAATGTGCTTTGCTGTGGTCACTACCACAGCACGAAAATCAATAATGTGCAACTTATCGTTTTAATTAACACTAGCCGCCCACTAATTATATATTTTGTTTTACTGTAACAGCCTGACATTCACCACTCGATCGATACGAGCCGTGTGGTGAAGTTAATAACGTCCAACACAATTTACATGGCACTCCCTTGACAACATGCTTTATTATCGATCCTTCATTACCGGTCAATACGACAAGCCACCGGCCTCTGTAATATTTAGGACGGAAGAGCGGAGGAATGTGATGTACTGCTTATTAAAAAGGTGAAAAGTACTTACCGATGACCGTGGCAAGAACCGCGAAGCTTCGCGTGGAAGTAAAAGGTCCAATTTGTTCCCCCAGCTTTGGCATGTAAGGTACGAACCGAACAGGTCAGCAGCGAATTCCCAATAAGGAATGGGATCGAAATGAATTATCCACAAGGTGGTCGAAGTCGCTTGAGCACGTTGCTTCTGAAGCTATCCAGTCAACAGTGCCTCTCTCTCAGTGTCAAGAACGCCCGCTCGTTGGTGAGTCGCCTCTTAAAGAGACTCTTCTCGGATGTGATGTCACCAATATGATTTTTTTTTTTTTTTAAAGGTGGACTCGTCCTCCAAAGGTCACCGTCGCGACGTTCTATTTCGGTAAGAATGTTCCGAGGCAATGACGAAACATAAAAACAAATAGTTTACCGTGTGACTTAATGGCTGACTTACGCAAACGTTGCAAATGACACTTGTGAATCACATGCTTGTTTCCGTACGACCTTAAGAGCATTCAAATAAATAAATAATGCCGGTAGTGTCGGTGAGCTGTGACGTCAGCAAGGCAGGTAACTAACCACGCCTCCTAGATACAAGGTACATTTGTAAACAAACTTGTCATATCCAGGAACTAGACTTGGAGTGCCTGGAAGCGATACTGAAGTAAAAGTGCAAGTTTCTTAAGAGAAAACAAATTAAAATCTGTATTTGGAATAGTTGAGTTAAATTAAATAGTCAAATACTAAGTATCAAAAGTATTTTTCATGTATATTTTAGTCATCATTTTATTTGGTCAAAAAACAATTTATTCAGGTTTTATTTTGCACTAACATGGGAGTATGGGCGTACAGAATGTATACATATGTGCAAGAACGTGTATTTTATTACGTACATGTATTTTATATTTGCCCGATGGCAAATATAAAATACATGTACGTGAAAAATTACTGACGTACAGAATATGTGCAAGAACAAATAGGATTCAACTGAAAACAAGCCTGCAGCCTGCATTTGTAATACGCAAATAACATGAGTTTAATATTGATTTAACAATTTAGCTAAACCAAGAGACAAATTGTCACGAGACTCAAAGCCATAACCTCTGAACTGTGAGGCATAAGCACTAACCACTATCTCACTAAATGAGTACTCCACGAATTCTCAAGATTGCTGGCGTCTCAAGATGAATCTAATCTGACAGAGACTCAATGCCTTCCGAGCATTGAATGTACTGACTGAAATGCCTATGCCGTCAGATACCATGATAATAATCAGTAATCGTGATGCAATTCAGGAGGGCGCTGAACTCTGTATCCACAAACAGCACTGAATATCTGATCACAAACAGAGCGGGGAGGAGACGAGCACAGCCCCAAGTGAATGATCACGCTGTCTGAGAACTGAATCATCCTGCTTTGTGTCTGTGAGTGATTGCGGCGGTGAAGTGTGTACCAAAAAAAACCCACAGGCGTTATCTTAGACTCCACGTGCAAACAAACACAAGATAAGCCTTTGCTTATAGCCCACACGGCTCCCTCTGTCACTTTATCTGTCGTCATCTCTTTTCTTCTCGCTCGCACATGCTGACTCAACAAACATATATAACAAAGTGAAAGAAGATGTTCCCCCCTCCCCCCCCCTCACTTCCTTCAAACTTTCAAAAGTTAAGGTGATGTATGTGTCACTTTGGACTTCCTCTTTTAGCCATGCAGAATGACCTGACCTCATTTGCCAGAATTCGACATCACGTTTGAGCTGACGATGCGGCGAGAGTGTGACACGATCTTCTTCAGCTTCTTTCGCTGATCAGAGGTCTCGCCAAATGACTGCTTTGGAGTTTTAACACTCTTTGGCTGGATTTGCAATGCAGGTTGAACGTTTTGTTCTACTTTAGCGACAGTATATCACTTAAATGTTCTCGCCGGCCTAATGACATTTAAATGGATTCAATCCAAGTCTACTCTCATCAGTTCATTTATTCTAATTGACCTCGGAAAGCACAAAATGTCCCAGTTTGATCCTTTATGCTAAGTATGCCAATGCATGCATTTGTCATCAAGAGGCCTAGAAACCAAATGAGCTGCACACGAGTTGTTCCGTGATGGAGGACACAAGTGCAACCCCCTGTACGTAGACGCCATAATGCCTCTCACATACTTCTGGGAAGGCTTTATTGACAGGGGAGGAAGGCAGCGGCGGCGTAGGCGGGTTGTAAACATTTCACATTGGACAAGAGATCTGGTGGGACTGTGCAGCCTGCGTGTGTGCCTACCGCGGACTTGTATGTGTGAACAACAACATGTGTGGGACATTTGTGGGCGTGCGTGTGTGTAACATTCCTATCCATCAAAGTCACCAACTACAACGCCCTCTGCTTCAGGGGTAAAATGAAGCGTGTCCTACACGGTCGCCCCATCGTCGCTCTTCCTGTGACGTTTCCTCCTGATTTACTCTGACAGATTGACTGATTGAAGAACTGAAGGACTGAGTGAGGGTGGAACCGACACACCTCGCCTGCTCCATTCCCGATGTGAGCATACCGGGTCATACGTGTCACGTGTGCTAACCTTGGACATCAGTGTGGACAAAGCACCCATGTTTAAAAAAAACGTCCATCTCATCTGAGGTTCCGCTCGTCCCGCCTCTCGACTCACAGCACAGATGAGCGATGACACATCTCGAGCCCGGCGGCGACTTGTCTAAGGAGTGCGGAGAATGTGCCAAAGCGAACGTGCCGTGCCGCGGAATTGGGGGGAGGACAAAAAAAGAACGTGTCACTTCAGACTGGGACGTAGTCACAGTTTACAGTAAGTGTGAGGTCGAACACCATTTATGTGAGTCACGACAACGACACGAAGCGGAAAAAAAAAATTGGTCGCGATCTAACAAGAACAGTGGAACACAATGACTACAGAGTGCTTCCAATTCCAAAAAGCTCCCATTGGAAATAATAAAAGTAATTTGTTCCAGCCTCCAACTGTCACCATCACAAAAGTGCTCCACAAGTATTAATTGAATCATTCTATCGTAAAACTAAAACAATGTAAAACTGCTTTTCACTTTATTACTCTGCTGTCATTCACTAACAATACCACGAATGAAAAATATATATGATAGTCTGAACGGCACCAAACGGAAAAGGCGAGTCAAAACATTTCACAATTCTCAACAACTATGCATGTGACCGTTATTTAAGATGAATACCATGAAGAACATTCTGTCTGTTTTGGTCCTATGTTGCAATCCATTCATGCCTTTGAGTCACAGCATTCCAACGTGGCAGCTATTGTCGAGTCAACAGTTAGCGCGCTTTCAATGTATCGTGTTCTGACATGTAATATGGACGCAGCTGTAATTGGAATGACTCAATTAACGTTATGTGCTGGTTCAGTCAAAGGTCACCTTGCAAAAATCTAGGTGGTGTCTCTTTCACACTTCAACCGATATTTTGATTAGTCATTCATTCAAGTGTTCCAGGAAAGACAACTTTTTTTTTATTCTTTCATGTATTCTGTACCAAAGTCAGATCAAAGCAAAAGAAAAGAATTGTGAGCACGGCTTGCGTGTAGTAACACCGAAGCGTCATCGACTGTGAGGATACAATGTTCTGTCGTGGCTCAGCCTATCACGTTTGTAACAAGAAGTTTTGACACTGCTACTACATATTTTGCAAACCATTTGTCTTGTCACTTGTGTGTCACCCTGCGTGGATGAATCATTGTGGAAGTACTCACATTCTGTATTTGAGTAGAAGTACAGATACGTTTGTGAAGAAAATGAGAATAAAAGATTGGCAAAAGTAGAAGTACTGGCTTAACAGTTTTACTTAAAATAGTAGAGATGAAATGTACTTAAATAAAAAGTAACTGTGATTTTTTAAAATTCTATACAATGTATTTTTTGTTTAAAAAAAAACAATATATATATATACAGTGATCCCTCGCGACTTTGTGTTTCGTTTATCGCGACTTCACTACATCGCAGATTTTTTTTCCCAAATTAAAAAACAATTTAAAAGTCAAAATAAAACTTCGAAATTGAGGAAACATGTGTCTAACCTTTAGGACAATGTAGTATTGCTTCAAATTCTCATTTACATTCCTTTAAAAGTCCGTTTTTGTGTGTTAGCATCTTTCCGCTAACTCGTTAGCCTGCCCAGTACATCCTGTTGGTGACCGTACTTTGCGGATTTCACTTATCGTGGGTGGTTTTTGGAACCAATTATCCGCGATAAACGAGGGATTACTGTATATATATACATTTGTTTTTAATATATACTATATATACATATATATATGTACCCGGTGACTTCCCACCACTGTCATCAAGGCCCAAAAAAATCTTAACGCGTCGCCCGAACACCCCCGCAAACTCAATAATCGTCGACTCCTGCTGGAACTTGTGCTAAATAAGCTAATGAAATCCACCCACCGGGACGCAATGAAAACCTTTATAGAGGCCGGGTTGTACAATTTGACAGCCAGCGGCGGCGGCGGTGCCCGAGGACGTTGCGGTCACGCAGAGGTTAGGTGTCGGCGTGGAGTGCATGAAAGAGAACAAAGCGTACACAAAAGAGAAGGGGAGAAAGTGAGCCGAGAGTGGGCAGGGAGTGTGGGAGGCTGGGTAGGTGGATTTTGGCAATGCGCAATGGACGTCTTGCACATTAGTTGTGGCGAAACAAAGAGCACGGACATTCAGTCGGGTGGTGATGGTGCTCTTTGAGGTCGGACTGTGTTGAAGTGTGTATGAGGCAGCGGGGGGGAGGCACACGCCAAGTACACACACACACAGAAGAATCACAGAAGTGGTGGAAAGTAACTACAGTTAATACAAATACTTTATGTACTGAAGGGGACTTTTTAGCTTGATGCTAACAAACAATATAAAATGATTAAGGTTAATGGTAAGGCACTACTAAACATGTAAATGTACTTTTTCAGTTGCTAGCCTTTGCTAATTTTGTTTTGCTTGTGTAGGACTTGATGATTCTATTGTGTATATATGAGTTGTAGGACAAAGTTGACATTTTTTACCGTTACTTATGCAAAGGAGACGAATCAGGACTTTTACCAAACTATTATTTTAGAAAGTATCTGCACTTCTACTTTTGCCACCTTTGCACATAGAGGAAATTGTGTGGTTGTGTGTGTGTGTGCTGTGTACAGTAAATGATGATGAATACTAGATCCAGGCATTTCCTTTGTTGGTGCAGGCAAAATTAAGAATTGCCAAATCGCCCCAGTTCCTCCTCCTCCTCCTACGCAGTTGAAAACACACACTTACTCAACACACACACATGCGATCCTTGCCCACTAATCCTCCTCCATCGGGGTATCCGAAGCTGCAGGCTAATTCCATCTTGGCCGGCTCTCCTCGTTTCTTTTATAACTCTCCCGTCACTTTTTGCCTAATGAGTTTTTTTTTCTCTCTTGAAATTCCGACCCCCACTATTTTTCCGCAGCGACCCCCGCGGCCCCTCTTCAGAAGGTCAACTGAGAGTTTCCACGTCAGCCTACCCCCCTTACCCTCGCCTGGGAGGAGTGTGGGGGGGGGCGCCCTTCTCTCAATTCCCAAAATAGCCCCAATTGGCGATGTCATCCATTCTTTGCCCCCGCTGAAGTGCTTGAACGAGAGGTCGGTGTACTCTCAGCCAAGCGTGGATGTTTATGGAAAAACGATAGCAAGAACGGCCAAAGCACGCCGGCACTTCCGAGAAAGGTTTATAGTGTAAACAGAATGCCAAGCGATGAGGCACAGTGAAATATTTACTACGTATGAGCGGAATAGCGTGCAGCTAAAGTGAGTCACCAGAGTTCTTCTGCTGGCATGTCACTCACGTTCAAAGTCGACTCTTCAGCAATTCATCCATGTGCCTGTCCTCACGAGGGTCGTGAGTAATAACATATGTGAGTGATGTTCTGTGGTGAACCCTAACATGGGGGAAGTTCGAGCTACTTCTTTTTTTTTTTTTTTTTAGACCAGAAATAAAACTGTGTATTATTTCTAACCACAGTTTTACTGTTAATTCCAAAGATAGAGGAGGAAAAATCTTGTACATTAATAATAAACTTTAATGTTTAAAAAAAAACAATGTGCTTACCTGATGATAGATACAAAACACTCAGTGACCACAAAAAACTGTTTACTTAGAATACTACCTTCAAAATGTTTACAAATAATCTTATCCAAAGACATTATTTTGTGATCACATGAACATAGCAGCCCACGCCTGGTAAACTTCCATTCGAAAACAGGGATTGTCTTATGATGCATCCAAGACACCTCAAGACAAACCTCAAAGCATTCCAATTATATGTCAACAACAACAACACAGCTGACTGCCATAAGCCAAATTCCAAAACAAATGATGTTTCTTTTCAGCGTTATTAGTGGTGAACTTTGATTGAAAGAAAAAAAAATATCTCAAATGATATGTGTGTACCGATACTTCAGTTGTTTGCCAAGTATGTATTGACCATGGACTCTCTGGCCCATTGACCTTTCCTCGAGCACCGCCGTGACATTCACTGTGACCCCAAATATTGCGCTCGTTAGCAAATGTTAGCATGCAGAAAATCTGAGCGCGATATACGCACACTACTTTTTTTTTTTTAATCATTCAATATCTTGACCTTACATAGTTAGCACATATAAGGGGCGCCTCTATATCAGAGTCTCTGACCTTTTCAGTGTCACACATTGGCTTTCTATTTGGAGTAATGGAACAATCCCACCTCTCAAGGCTCCCGGCGCATAATCTGTCAGTAGTGGCATTCAAAAGATGTCTGGCCTACTCTGAACCCAAGCACCACACGCAAAATGTCATTAATAACACAGACGGCATTGTTTGACGTTACAAAACTGTTGCGCTGCAAAGGAGGGGCAACATCAGGGGTAAAGTTGAATATGGGGTGCCTCGAACCCTCCCGGGCAAAAAACAACTTCAAACCGTTAATATTTTGTGTAACACTCCATTCGGAATAAATCATAACAACATGACAGCCGTGGCTAATGACAGATTGTTTACTAGCTTAGCATTGCTAGCGCTGGTGTTTTGTATAAGATGGGTGTGCGTGCTTGGTCAATTAACAATCGCGCTTGTGCATGTTCGCGAGGGGCACGGCTTGGGGTTAGAAATTTGAAGTTGGGAAAGGGCGGGTGTTACACAACCCATCTTTGGAATTTGGTTCTTTGAAGAAGGTGCGGCAGACACAGGAATCCCCCAGTAGACGGAAATGTCAATGTTTACGCCCTCATTCCCGAGGATCAAACTAATAGTCATCTTAAATTGAAGTGAAAATCCCCGACGTCAAACACAATCTGTTCTTTAATGATGGTTGACTTGGAAGTTGTTCTCATGTCAAGATCAATTCTTCAAGACAGAGCCGAAACTGGTCACCAGTCAGACACAGTCTAATTGATATAATAACTGATATAATATAATATTTCCAATTTCCTACTCACTCTATTGTTTATTTTGCTTTCATGTTACATTTTCCCAGGTTGTTTTGTTTGACGTAAACAAATTGCTCCACTGTGGAAGTTCCTGTGTAGGCTAGCAGCATGGCGGAAAAATGCGAGCTTGGATCGAGGGTGACCTTTCATAGATAGCTTTGCCCGGCGCTGAGGGATTATCTGGACTGTTGAAGGTCAAAGGGGAGCACATTAGCACCTGCCACCTAAAGGGAAGTATGCATAAATAATGGCTACTCATTGAGGTTTGAAAGTTACAAAGACTATCTGGTGTATTGAGATAGCGGCAGTAAACCAATGACACAAGTAGCTTGTATAGCAAATTCTGAAAACAAAATTTCAAGAAGCGTAAAAATAATCCACATTTGATTGTGCCATCGTATTTCTTGAAAAATTAAAAAACAAAAAAACTCAAACGGTCCTGGAATGGTTTCCCACGCTGATATGGGAGTGGTCATTCTTTTCTTTTCTTTTCTTTTCTTTTCTTTTCTTTTCTTTTTCAATAAATTTAGAATGACCGTCATTTATATGCCGATTTTCCCGATTCTCGGGCTGGCCCGGTTTGTATGCTGCATGAATAGTGGGGGTTCACTGCATTGCTATTTCAGTTATCATGGGAACTACTGTTTCTACATCCAAACAATGGTAATTATACAACTAATTATAGAACAGCTTTGATTGTGACTGACAAGATAAATGAGAAAATGTACCACAACAACCTGCAGGGACGGGTGCTAAGCCTGTGCAATAAGTGCAACAAGAATGCCACACTCAGATTCTACCGCCTTGTTTGGAGCGCCCCGTGCCAGGATTAGCGCCGTTCGGCATCGGATTGCCAGCTGTGAGCTCAGGTGGCCTCATGAAGGCTCTGACTGTGACGTCAAGGCCGGGCGCTGACGCACAGGTGGAGCATTTGGTGAGCATCGGGTGTGAAAAACCCTGACTTGGAACGAACCTGTTCGCCAGCCTCGGCTAAATATAATGGGAGATGCGCAGCGCCGCTCAACGACAAGAATCGGTATGCATGTGCCTGCGCCTGCGTGTGTGTTTGGCCTTCTGTTACTGTAAACCACGACACTCCTATCTGAAACCTCAAACTGCTGGCACAATACACACACACACACACACACACACACACACATGACACAAGTTGGGTCCCGCCCTGCTGGTGAACTCCTCAGAGGCCAAAAAGCATGTGACACCTCCGCTTGGAATGCCAAACAAGTGCAATCTTATTTGTCAGCAGCTACAGGGGAAGACACATATTACACATTTTTCACACACACACATTTTCACACAAACTTATGTCAAGGCGACACAACACTGACACGCGTGATGAAATACAAGGACCCTGTTCTTACACGACTACTCACACTTTAAATTGAGATTCTACTGATGTTGACACAAGATGATGGCGATGAGAAAAGTTATTGTCATCACTGTCCATGATTCGTCAAATGTTCATCGACTGGTACCGTGTGAAATCACTCGAATCGTCGCACGTTATGATTATTATTGTAGCCGCGAATTAGCAATCAATTGTGGTCAGCAATTAGCATTTAATTCGTACCTACGTACTTATATTGTGACCACAAATTAGTATTTCCCAAACTCGAATTGTTATATACTTGCGTATATAGCTACTTGCAGAGAGGTGGCAGAACAACGAGGTGCGATGAGGGTGTGAACGAAGTTCAACGAGACAATATGCCGGGAACGGCAACAGCTTTTGTTTGTCATGAGAATAAAAAATGTATGTAAAACGGATGGCACTGTGGACGTGGGCGACAGCATCTGTGATTTTGAAGCGTGGCTACCTGTGTCTGAAAAAAAAAAAAAAAAAGTGTACAGCACCCCCCCACCCCAATGCCCACACTTTTGCTATTTGTAGCATCGCTACCTGTCTGTGTGGAGGCAAGCGTCTGAATGCGCGGATGGACGGGTGGGTGGGTTGTTTGTGTTACGAGAGGGGGGTTGCAGGAATGGAGGGGGGATGGAGGGATGGCACACGAGAGGGCAGAGTGGTGGGAGGCTGGTGTCACGGCCTGCCTCCCACCGCCAGGCTGCACGCAAGGAGCTGACAGCTGACGGAGCGAGTCTGCAACAAAGTCTCCAACAAAAGGTCGCAACTCCAATCAGACTGCTCTCCGGACGCCTCTCATCCTCTTGTACCTACTGCAGGGGCCTCGATTTGCACCTTTCTACGCACTTATCTGTGCTTGACCATATTTATTGAGTAAAAAAAGATTTTTTTTGGTGTGTGTGTAGGTGTCTGCCCATAGAAAGTCATGGAAACAGACATGATCCATTCCAACTGTTTAAATTAACATGAACTTTCTTGGCAGTCATTAAAATGTGAAACGTTAAACACTGGATGATTCTTTAAAGCCCCCAAAACATTTCAAATTTATTTCAAAATGGCAGACAAAGACTTTTTTTTGGCTCGTGAAAAACACGCGAACCAAATTTCATGTTTGCAAAGAAACAAAATTATCTGCCTGCCGCATTTCCGATTGAGCGGGCTTAAATAAAAGCCCCCGTTTGAAATACTTTATCTGTTGAGAAATCTTCCCTTCCTGTTCTATTTCAAACTTTTGTAATCACCCCCAATTAGAGCGTCTGATTCTTTTGTGAATAGCAGCGGACAGACAAACACTTCTCCTGTTCTGTCTGCCGCATGAATGATCACTAACACGAGGAGTGAAATGTCAATAGCGAGGCATGTAAAATGCATCTCATGATGCATCAGGACTAAAAAAAAAAAAAAAAAAGTCTTATGAAAGACTTGTAAGATTAACTGACTGGAGTCATACAGTCTAATGAAGTTGACCATGTGATCATGACTTCCTATCTGGAAATCATCACGATGCACCACACATTATAGAATGTTCTTTTTTTTTATTGGGGGGGGGGGGGGGGGGGGGGGGGGGGAAGTATGCTGAGAGGAAAAATGTGACATTTGTGGCCTTGAGACTAGCTGATGTCATCCACTCGAGTCTCTGAAGTTCATTTTCAGTGGGGGGGGAGTGTTCCCTCTAACTAAGCAGAAAATAAAGTGTGTAATGTATACTTGAAATGTAAGTTTGTTTTATGTTAAGTACAGTACAGGCTGTCAAGTTCTTACAGCAAAGGGGAGAGGCAACGGAGAGTGTCTTAAAAGTAGTGATGGGAAAATGAAGCATCAACTGGTTCAATGAAGCAAATTTGAAGCTTCATTTGCCCTCACTACTTAAAAGTCAATTTTCCATAATGCCCCTTTAAAGTCACACTTTTCAGTTTTTTTAACCAAACTGCTTCATAAACTCATCTTCTGCAATTAAAGTGCATGAAATAGTTGCTTGTGATGCAAGTGTTTCATCCAGCCTGTCTGAAGTGTTACTCATCCATTAGCGGACCGGTCCACGAGCTGTCAAGAGCTAGTTATTTTTTATTTCTGATCTGAGACATCGGCCCGCAGGTCCACGCTGTGATTTAAAATTATATTGCCCTTATGCATTCACAAGCGAGAAGCCGAACCATCACATTAGGCCTTTGAGAGTGGATGTTAATATAATTTAAAAAAAAAAAATGAAAGTGCTTTCTTTGCACACCTGAATCTAGCATGTGAATAAATGAACTGGAGCTTCAAGTTGGTTATGAAAGAGAAGGTCCCAGTGTATCACAGTAATGGACCAGGGGGGTCATCTCTCATAACAAACAGATGTGTTATCTCATCTCAAAGTGGTGCTTCATTTCCTTGAAGGGATGTTTAAAAGGTCAGTTAAATAATGATCAGATGATACGGAATGCTACAACGCTTGCTTTCTTCCCATTTGGCTGATATCTGCTGCCACCAAGAGGCCGCACAGTGACTGGTTTCGAAGCTGTGGAGGGTGAAGTGGACAAAAACAAAAGCAAGCAGCCAAAGGTCCACAGATAATTCCAAATAAATTTATTTTGTTTTTCATCCACTGTACAAAGCAAGCATGGAATCCACAGGACAGCTGGAAATGCCTAAAGTGTGTTCCACCAAACAGAAGAGCTAAGATGACCTGGAAGTGCAAGGGGGAAAAAAAATGTCTTAAGCTGTGACAAACTGGCTGTCAATCTTTTTTTTTTTTCCTATACAAATGAACTGGTGTTTGCGCCGTACCACGGGGGAGGTCTACTCCAACGCCTTGACAATGGCCTCGTTGGCGTCTACGCTGATCTGAACCTCCGCCCTCGTGACCTCGCTGGATGTACCGGCCAGTTCAGCCTGGGCCTTTTCCAGGTTGGCCTTGGCAGCCTGTGGGAAGAGCAAGAGCGGTGAGACGACAGACATGTACAGATTGCAAAACAATTAATCTTTCATTTTCAAATTTGCATTAATGAGAGCTCCATTGTGCAACGAACTAAAGTTACTAAACGGTCACACCTACACTCGCCTGAGGAGTTTCTGCCATGATCACAGCCAGTGGAAACATATTTTGACACAATACTGCCACCTACAGGGCGTCAAGACTAAGTGCAACAAAGTATGCTATGACAAACTGCTTTGTTGAAATTTAAAAACATTTCTAATCAATTGTACAGTGTGTGTTGAACTTTCATCAACAAAGACCTTTAAAATAGTTCGACGAGGAAGTGACATTTCACCCAAATTTGGAATATACAGTACACGAGGACAACAAATGCATAAGACCAGGATGGTTAGTTTTATATATTAGGAATTTTCTTTTTTTTACAGGTATATGCATGGATTCACATCATGAAGGAAAGAATACCAACCTGTTATAAAAAAGCAAATCTTGGCAACAGTCCCACTGGTAAAAAGGCGACTGATGACGGAAGTCAGCCGGAGAAAAATCTCAACTGCCGCGTTTGTTCGGAAAGCTCCATTTGTCACAGCGGCGATTAGAAAGTAGAAATGCCAAACATGGCTGGAAGTTAAAGGTCTCCCAGTGGGGATTTGACACATCTGCTATAATTCAACACTGAGTGACCTTTCCCTCCTTATTAGCGGCGTGGCTTTGTGTGAGCATTGTTGCCGCGCGCTTGAAGAAAGGGGTGAGGGTTAAATTAAAAAGACAAAAAACTCATTTTGTCCTATGGAGTGAAGTTGACAGTGGCATTGCTCAAGGTCAAAACTGGGTCGGCGTTGAGAGCGCGGCGGTGCATTAACAAGCCTGACATTTAAAAGGTCAAGTGCAACTGCGAGGACGGCCGGACGGGTCGTCACCACCGATCAAAACGGGAGGTAATTAAAACTCGTCCTCGGGTTCAAAGAATGCTTTCTGCTGTCAAAGAGCACGTCCCTGCTGCGAGACGCACCGGAGTAAAGGCCTGTAATTACTCTATCGACCTCTCAACATCATAAATGAGGAAACCCTCATCTTTCAAATGTCATTAAAACAAACCACATGTGTAATAAATAAATACAATTTGACTCGTTTGTACTCATTGTTCCAAGAAAGAATTATCCAGAAAGACTGTTCAGCTGATCAAATTGAAATTACAAATAGTTGTGGTCACAATCTGTGTTTTTTACTCACAGCCACATCAAGCTGGTCCAGCGGTACGGCCTCCTCAGCTAGCAACTGCACTGAAGAATCGGCGTTGACAGTTATGGACCCACTGCTCACTATGTGACATTCCGGGGGGAATAAATTAATGAGACAAAATCTAGAAGCATTATAGAACATCCAGGTGAGTTAGCTGTTGCCCCCCTTACCAAAGTATTTAGCAGACGAGCCATCGTCATTGAACACCGTGACAACGCCAGGCCGGAGCACCTGCAAGGTGGGCACGTGGGCGGGGAGGATACCAAACGCGCCGGTGAGTGTGGGCACGTCCACTTGCTTCACACTGGCCTCTTTGAAGAACACCTGCAAGTACAGTATAAATATTTGGAAAGTTATTGTTTATGTTGGAGATGCTTGCCAATTGTCAGTTTTGACTTTTTTAGTGCAGAATATGACATGATACAAGTGGTTGGTGTCATCATCTGATTAGCTGTAGAATAGCTGCTCATCGTAAAGTAGAGTAATCAATACAAATGCTGTCGTTTTGGGGTGACAGAATGTTGACAGAAGATGCAAGGTTAAAGAACTGTCATGAAAATAACGGAGTCGGAGGTCATTTAACATATCAAGTTAACGCAATATTTAAAACAAACATGTGCGGTAGTAGGTATGACATTCACACAAAATTAATTCGTGAGCTAACGTAGCATTGTTACATTGCAGGTCAACAACAAATGAATGGCAAAGAGCTTTAGGCTACTAGCTTTCTAAGGCTAACCAATTGCCGCAAAGTGTGCATCAATAACCGACAGAATCCGAACAAAGACAAAGCATTAAAGTGTAGGGAACCAAAACCAATAAACATACACAGTCGCACGATTTTTAATAAAGTCTGACAATCTATTTTAAGCGGATATTGATCAAGCTGTTCAGCTAGCTTAGGCCTGGCTAGCATCCCTAACGCCGCGGCTACCTTAGTCGGAGAGGCGAAAGTGAAGGACATCTGCGGGGCACCGGTGGCTGCCTCGGCATAGCAGCGCGCTTGCCTAAGCATGGGGAGAGAACGGCGGAGAAATCTTGCTGCCATCATGTTGGGAAATTCCGACTTGTTTCAAGAACTACTGATTGACAGAGACTCCCAAATCCCCTTGCTTGAAGGCAGTTGGTGTGCGCTTGGTGGACAAGGACGTTGGGAAGCTACCCACAAGGCTTTGCGGTGGTGCAACTCTGCTGGGTAATGTAGTCTTTCGGGCGGACAGACTGAGGCGCGCGGCCAAAGTGACAATGAGAGAATTTGCCATGAGATGGCGCTATAATACTGTTGGAATTACAGTGCTGTTGTGACAATACCTGAAGTAAAGGACTTTTTATGCTAAAAAAATAGACATTATTAAGATCTTACTATTATTACAGCACCTTTGTATTTTTTTACAAAAATGGCCTCATCCAGTGGTGAAATTATGAATGTAGACAACTTCGAGTGAGAAATTGTATTTCTCCCCTCGAGCAGCCATACAGTCGGCTTTACCTCACTGGTGACGTCACCAGGCGCGTCTCCGACTGGCCAGTGGGCGTGTCCTAAATTCAGGATCACCCATTCATAAATACCTTCAAGCCATTTGAAGAATCTCCACATTCAAAAGTGCTCATTCCAGACTTTGCTGTGGTTTTCCCCCTCCGCCCCTGGCCGGACCACGCAGGTAGAGCAGGTGAGTGCTGATGTGGATGAATGCCTTTGATGCCGAGTGTGTACATCGCTGCATTCAGGCAATGAGACCCCGCTGTGTCAGCGATTAAGTCCATTTGGCTATGATTCGGTTTTCTTGGATCTAAGATGCTCTTTAAATATCAGCTGATTCACAATCGATCACTATTGCTGAAACATGGCTGCACCATAAACAACTGACCGTCATAGATGCACACTACACACTAAATAATACGATGCACGTTGTCGGTATGATTCATACACTATGTATGAGTAGCCTACATTGGATTCACATTCTAAATAAGATCAACATAATTGCAGCAATATTTACCATCAAATATTTTTCAACTGTACAGCTGATTACTTTGGTAAACGTAAAGGTTCTTCTCATATAATAAATAAAAAACAAGTTCATGGAAGAAAAAAGTAAAACAATGAAAAAATGCCTATTACAAGTGCAGTTATTGGACATTTATTTATTTATTTATTTATTTATTTATTTATTTATTTATCCATATCTAAAAGATTGACATCAGTGTGTGCTGCTGGTTTGGTTAGCAACAGAGTTCAAATGGGTCATTTTAATATCTGAGACGTGAACTGTGAAATCACTCTAAAAACGTGTCGAGAAGGGATCAACCCTACTTGGGCCAGTTTGACCCAACTTATTCATGTAACCTAAAAAGTTAGGTTAAATGAATCATTCACAAAACAACTCAGGTTGGTTGTGGCTAACCTTATATATACGTACCACCATGCCAGACGTTTTAAAATGAATAATACTCTACATTCTCGTGGCAATCAGTTGGACCTGCCTGCTATCTCCCAGGTGCATTTTCTTACATAATGTCTAACTTGACATTTAAGCGATGGTTTTGCTGCTTTGTTTTGCTCCTGGCCATACCGCCACGCTGTCCTGTTGCTTTGAGGCCACTGGGACAATGCTGCAGGAGGATGGTGGCAGGGGGGGTTGGGAAGCCGGAGGCGGATTCTCTCAACGCACACGCGCACACACACTTCTGATGCTACTGCTCCTTCTGCGCACTGCCCTCCATCAGGGGTGAGACACAGGAAGCAAGCAGGAAGCTTATTGACAGGCTACGAGCATCGGGTTGTGTTTACAGGCTCTGGTGCTGAAGTTGCTGCAGTGAGTAGCGGGCATGTTGCTTCTTCCATGCTGTGGTGAGTATCCAGGTTGTGTGGGTACCGTGTGTGTGTGCATGAGTGAGTGGGCGTTTGGTTGCTGCAGTAGCAGGATTAATGGCCATGATCTGAAGGAGCCAGCCCAGGCACAGCAGCAGCAAGCAGCAAGCAGCAGTGGACCTCAGCTTCTGATTAGTAGCAAGAGCTTGTGTTTCTGTGATGGGGAGGTTTGTGCCGGAATGGTGGATGACGATTTACGCAACACAGATGCTTTGTTTTTCTGTTTGGTCGGTGATTAAACGCATGCATGAGCGGCACGTGAGGGACGCACTTGGATCTGCTCACAGTTTGAATTTTTTGTTTTTTTTACAGAAGATTGCCTACACAGCAGCATCAGCAATCATTCTTCTTGTGTTTATTATTAACGTGACTTACAGTAGCACGATAGTCAACAGAAAAAAAAATCCTAGCCAGGAAAATTGCAATTTTGCAATTTTTTGTGCAATTTTGAAAGTGCTGTTTATTGCTCACACTTGACTGAGTCCAAGTTCACACAGTGATTGCCGATCACAATGTTTTGGTATGCACATTAATCGAGGATCATCCAATGTGACTTAATTGGTCTGAAGTTTTCTTTCATTTCTTCATGATGCGATTTAGCAAAAATCAGTTCCGCCTTATCGAACAAATCCTTCACGAACAATTAATCGACTAATGGATTATTACTCCCGTCCCTAATGTGGTTCATTTCTATATAGGTCACAAAGATGATAGATGGAATCCGTCCATTCAGGTTATCATGCTCAGTTCATTTCTTACTTCCACTCGGATCATCAACAGCGGCTCTCAGCGTTCACGTGTAGCCGTCATTTCTCGTTAACTTCCTTGATTTGATGCAAGCAAAGGATTGTGGGTATAAAGTGGCGATAAAAGGCTGTTGTGTGTTGATTTTTGTGACTTGATGAGCAGCTCCCGTTTCCTTCCTGTTGTCTCTCAGGGGGACTCCATAGTTGGCCTGGACCATGAGCTATGAGTCTACCGTCTGGAACATCCTACCAGAAAACTCCACTGTAAGTCTGGTCCCATGTGTTTGTACGTTTGGTTGTTAATAAACAACTTCCTGACCTGGAGCCGGCTTTAGTAAATCAGTGATCCGAAGTTTAATTTCCCCGCACAAAGAAACAAAGACGACGATGTGTTCCGTGTGATGTATTTAATCGTATCCCAGGAGGTGCCGCTCGAGACGGAGGAGCAGCAAGATGGCTACGTGCTTCTCCTGGTGATCTTGTCCATCTTCCTGGTGGGGACGTTGATCTTCGTCTCCATCGTCCTCATCACCTGCCGCCGCTGCTGCCGAGGAGGAGGTCAATGCTGTGACAGGTATGAAAAGGAATTTTTTTTTTTTTTCAAGGGGGAAAGCTTTTCCAACATTGCTCTACCCTTAACAAGATTTACATTTTTTGGTTAAGAACTTGTCACACGTTCAACATGTTTGACTGGTTCACATGCAAGTGCTTCCTTCAAGATATCACATTTATTAAATATGTCGACTTACATAATAGATGAGGCTCATTGGAATTGCATATGAAGCTTCCTTCACAACAATCCCAAATGCGTCTTTAGTGCGGTTACCTCACGAGCAGACATTCAATCGTTATTGCATGTTGTTTACAATTGGATGTTTTTTTTAAATATTTCACTGAAGCATACATTATCACCCACACTTAAAAGATGAGAGCAGCAGATAAACAGAATATGAAGCTGCCAAAAGGCAAGGAAAAGATTTGGCGTGAGAGCTGCACACAATCAGCCAGACTGGTACAAATGACGAGTGAAATGAGATTTCATCGCACCCGATGGCGGTGATTAATACCCCCCACGCCCGCCCCACCACTCTCTGCTCTGTGAGACACACACGCAGAACACACATTTCCACACTGATATGAAAACTGTGGGAGCCACACAGGAAATGAAAGACAAGAGGAAGCTGAGATCTGGAATGACACACATACGCGCCCACATGCACGAAGCCCAAAGCTCTGCACCAAGGAATTCGACGGCGGGAAATGACAGAAAAGGGATTTCATTCTCTTTTCTCTTTCTCATAAAGCAAATGGCAGGCATGGGATTTCATTTGGATGGAGCAAAGCAAACAAAGATGTTTTAACCAAACACCATGTATGTGACTAAAGCCTTTTGTTTTTATTTTGTTATACTAGCATGTACTCGAATTATTTCAATGGAAAATTATTTTGGGCACTTTTCACACACAAGAACTTATTGAGATAGAATTCATACTGTATATTTCAGATTTTTACACAATCGCAGTATCCGAGTTGCTGTCCTCACATTTGTCGTTACTGTGACTTTGAGTGTATATGGCTTTAAAAGGCGGAGCCTTGTCTGGTGAGTGACATGGGTGTCATTGAATGATGTTGCATGAAATTGATATGCATCATCGATAGTTTTCTTCAATTATATTAATTATTAAAAATATTATAAAGCAACAATATGTAAGTTATGATGATGTATCGTTGATGGTTTGCTATCATGCCATCACTACATATTTTTGGCATCACATCTCACTATTTTCTGTTTATGATTGCAGTGTTATAGTGCCGCACAGATGAATAAAGCCAAACTACACTTGAACGCAACCCGAGTTGTGGATAGATGTGTGTGTCGGGGAAACGTCCAAGTTAATAAAGCTCTCTCTAACTGACATCATTTAGCCCCTCTCGGAGCTATTTTTCACACAGGCAACCGAGGCATCAGCTTCGGTATTTGTCCCTCTGGCTTGATCTGAAAACAAGACAGAGCTGTGTAATGCATTTAAATGTTGTTGTTTTTTTGTGCCGCAGTGGCAGCGATGATGGCGAGAAAACCACCGCTACATACACGGAGGAGTCTCAGCCCACCCATGGTAAGCGTGGGTGATGCTGTGTGTGTGTGTAGGGGGTGTACAGTGATTGATAGACGGAGGAGTGATGGAAGAAAGATGTCTACGGAGATGCTTTTATCATGTCAGCAGAATGTCTAATGTATTCAATTTAACCCCAAAAAAAAAAAAAAGATTTTTCGAGCGAGTCGGTTAAAGCGCCCGCACGGGTCTTACAACGCATTCTGATATTCTGCGGACTATTGAATGTACTCTATCTCTGCAGAAAATGATTTAATAAAAGGCAGTGTGAAACTGCTTTTCTCAGGCATTTTTTATGAAGGAGTTTTAGCACTCAGCAAGCAATATATCAGATGGTTCCCGTCGGAGAAATGATCAAACAACCGCAATCACTCGGGGCAACATTTCTTCTTCATTTTTGTCTTTGGGTAGAAATCACTATCAGGGTGGATGAGTCCGACTGCCTGTCAATGGCTAGCTCTCATGACCAGGAGACAGAGCGCTTCCTTTCTACGGGAACCATGGGCCGACGTGTTTCCTTCAATGAGGCGGCGCTATTTGATCACGGCAAGAAGGCCCAGGAGAAGGGTCGCAGGTTCGATTCCTTTTAAATTCAGCTCTCGGTCTGCATGGCGAAAGCATAAACTGGCTTGTCAGAGTCCAGGGTTTCATGTTGTTTCTGCGCCACAACTTAGACATGCTTTCGGTGGATCTAAAGTTTAACATACTTTCAGCCACCAAAAAAGACAATGCCCAAATTTGAAATTCTGAATTCCAGATACACTCTGACTGAAGGAGACTTTCACCACCTTAAGAACGCGCGGCTAACGCACCTCCACATTCCGCCCCCGGCGCTCAAGATAGTCACCATCCATGAGTGCGACTCGGCGGAAAACACCATCGCTATGACAACGCGCCCCGTCGCCAAGTCGGCGCTCTCTATCTTCCAGGTGACTCTCCCAAATGGTTCCTTTAGCCCCGTTGCCATATTGCGCAACCTCCTCCAACCCATTTACCTCCCACTGTGATGATACATTTTGTAACGCAATATTTAGAATCAAAAAAGCCTCACAGTGTGTTTGAACCTCTTTCAGCCCATGCTGTGTCCCCTGCCGCAAACTGCACTGACCAGCTTGAGCCCCAATTCCAGCTCTGCTCTCCCTGGAGACACCCTCAATTCAACTGTGGTGGACGCCAGTTTTAGTCCTTCTGCTAAGACTAACGGAGGGTCGGTAAGTTACCTCCAAGTATTTTATACCTCATACATCTGGAGGTCTTGTGGAAAAACAGTAGATTGTCACCATTGCTGCTTTCCATCTTCAGATGGAGATGATCGCAGGAGGGTCCCGGGGCCGAGGAAGCAGCTTGAGCACGGGAGGAGGGACAGCCCCCGCCACCACCGTCCCTCCTGTGAGCAGCGGTCCAGGAAGCCAAGGCACGGTACAGCAGTTCTTCACAAAACTACGGCGCCACGCAAGTCTGGAGGGCGCCAGTCCCTATTTCAAAATTAAGAAATGGAAGCTGGACAGCAACCAGAGAGCTTCAAGTCTGGACATGAGAGGTAACAAACTGAAGTAAAAGAAAGACAGAAGCTATACTGTCCAAATATTGATCATGTGACTCCAATTTATCTTCTGAATTTAAAGCAAAAAGTTATTATTTTTACCCACTCCATGAAATAAGTTGTGGGTGAACCATGGTGCCACGGTAATAAACTGCGAGAGCTGCTCTGGCTGCTCTGATATGCACAAACACACGCAAGACAGATGGCTCGATGACTCAACGTTTGCTAGTTCCAACTCAATTTAAACCCCCAAGTGAATCCTCCCTGCCATCATGCATACACTCACACACTTTCTACTACTGGATCAGTTTTTCCATCACACCAAGACTCCAAAGATGATCTCAAAATCTTCTTCAGATGCCTTAGCAGCTGATGCTATATTTATACGGAATTAGATATCATTTCCCAACCACCTGTCACCAAACTTTCCGTGTGTTTGTCATGAGTCAGGCTCACCGAAGCGAAGGCAATTCCAGCGTCAACGGGCCGCCAGCGAGAGCATGGACCAGGACGACACACACCACATTGACCTCATCCAGTACATCGCCCGCAGTCAAGACATCGGCTATTGTCCCGGCCGGCCCGTGCTCCCCGCTCCGTCCGCACCGCCCCCTTCCCTCGGCAGGTATCTTTAATTCCCTTGCCATTCATCCTGTCCACTGCTTTGCTTCGCAATCATTCCGCCAAAAATGCTCGGCGTTCTGCGTTCCAGTTCCTCCACAAGGGTTCACTAAATACTGTGCTACTCAGCTAAGTGTATGGACATGCCAAGGCAGCCATTGCAAGCCATAACAGTCATTCCGTGCTCTGTGAAAACAGCCGTGTCGTCGAGGATAGTGATATCTTCTGACATTTTTGCGTTTCCTTTTCCTCTTTAACTGTGTGCAACCACAGGGTAGAGGTAGAGGTGATGGTGGAGCCCATCTGCAGCCATACCGGACCAGGGGTGATTGGCTTGTCCCCTGATCCCCAAGATGAAGCTCTTTCCCTGGGGACAAGGGAAAGCTCTGAGCCTCTGGCGCTTCAGGATCCCCAGACACTTTACCGAGACATTTGGACCTTACGTGCATCACTAGAACAATACGCTGCCTCTGACCATAGCAGCAATAACGATAGGAACTCTGTTTGCAGCGATGCTGACAGCGTGTGTACAGAAAAAGAAAAGGAAGAGCTCCCCAGCTTTTCATCCCAGGATTTAGGAGATGAGCCAGAAGGTGTCGAGGATAACAAGGAGTCTTTGGTGTACATAGATGAGACGCTGGGGGAAAAGAGTGTAAGAAGTCGGAAACAACAAAGTACCGAATCGGAGCGAGGCGGGAGCGATGGTGAAACGTCTACGCGGAAATTGCTGCAAATGGACAGTGGCTACACTTCAATAGAGGCCCCTTCTCGTGGTTCTGAAGATTTGCGGATGTTTGGAAGCAGCAGTCCGAAGGAGAGAACGGCCCATGAGAAGAGGAATCGTTTCACCAAGGCGGGAAAATCTGGCACGATTGGTGAGAGCTTTGAGTCGCACCTCTATGAAGAGGAGCCAGACGAGCAATTGCTGGGCGCCATTGGGGGAGTTTCCACAGAAACCGATGTTGGTCCACAGAGTTGGTTTCCATACGGTCAGATGATCACCCCACGGGACGCCTCGCACCCTCCAGCTCAACCCGCAAGCCTTCATCAGAGAGACTACAGCATCGATGAAAAAACCGATGCGCTCTTCCATGAGTTTCTCCGTCATGACCCTCAATTTGACCAGCAGGAGTCGCCGCTGAAGAAACATCGCTCTCGAATCCATCTTCGAAAGCAGTGGCAGCGGCACAAACAGTGGAGCGACCCCGGTGTCAGACACTTCCATTCCTCTTTCGAGAGACAACGAACTCCACTACGAAGGGGTGACAGTGTTAACTGCCCGATGGAAACCAGTTACCATAGCATGCTCCCCCGCATTGTCAGCGCACCGGACGAGGAGACCAGCGACGGCAGCACCCCTGAAACTCCAAAGATAGAAACCACAGCTAGCGACGTTGCAGAGAAAGGTTCCACCGAAGACCAGATATCATCAACGCATCTTCAACCATCCGTCCCTGACAAAGACGAAGGGCAGAGTGAACGTCCAGAGACTCAAGACGACAGCAAACCACCCGGACACCCCTTAGAACCTTTCGACGAGCGGTCACCCATTCAACCACCGGACTCCTCTGGCTACGGCCCACAAACCATCACGGCAGAACTCACGGACAAACTGACCGCTACTCTAGACGAGAGGCTCTACACGAGCCTTCGAAGGACCAAGGACACTGCGACTGAGTGTTTGACGGTGACGGCTACCCATGTTTCTCCAGACCACAGTCCAGTGTAGCTCCATTCGTCTTCACGGTCCAGCCCATAGCTGCTGATTCATGGCTCACTTTTGATGATTCACAATGAATTTCAAATCAGATGAACGAACCAACCAGACGGTACAGTTCAGTTTGGTTTGTTTTGGTAATGTTTGGTACAATAAACGTTTATTTGGACAGATTATTCGAATGTTACCCGTAATTAAAGAGTCTGGTGCTGCATGCATATGCAAATGAGGCAATTGCTATTCACGGTAGTTTTTTAATGGAACCATTTTTTGTCTTCCGTTGTCACACAGACGTTACGAGCATCTGTGAAGCAATCAGATGGCGGTGTGTAGCTCCACCCTGGTACTATCGAACAATTCCGAACTTTTTTGTAACAACTTTGAGGGTTGAAATCTCAAAACAGAGCATCATACTAAATTGAATCAAACTGTATCGCTTGGTGGTAATTTAAAAGTCTTAGTTTTCTCATTTTCTAGGTCATTTGTGAAATTATTTGAGTCGAAGGTACGGTGAACATTCTTTTTTTCTGTTCCTGTCTTTTAGAAAGTAATGTTATGTTATGCTAATCCGCTATGTGGCAAGTAAAGTGGTACATGTGTACACTAAACTGTAACAAAATAATATTATAAATTAAGTTATTTTATATCTATTTATATGATTTATTTTCATTCAACAGGAGTTTACCTTTAAAAAATGTGTTTCATAGACCCAAATATAGAATATCTTCCGGCATGGCGTTTCAAGTTAAGCTAGTTGATCGGATGACTAGTTTCCCTAATCATTAGTTGGGACTCTCACATTCTTTCACTGGGTTTGTACTTTATGTAAACTGACACGAGTCACAAGTATCAGTTGCATTTGAAAACACTGACATTTTCCATGGCTAGCTAGCTAGCTATCAAACGCACAGAAAAACACTGGATCTTTTTCAATACATGGTGTTCCGATAGAATAGTTTAGTTTGTAAACCCTCTCAGAATCTTCTTCATTGTTGTTATTCATAAGTAGCTAAATATATTTTTGTATGTGCTTTGCGTGTGAACGTGATAGACATGCCAATCCGGTTTTTTAAACAACACAGGACTGTACTGTAGGGTCTAGTCCTGGTCTTGTGGAAGTTTGCAGTTTTTGTGTTAGCAGAGAGATAAAAGTCCTCGCTCTCACCACGGATGTTTGTAGTTTTTGCTGGATGTCTCTGAAAGGCATGACTTCTTGTGCATGCGGCTCAACAGAAAGGACTTCATTTGCCTTGCATTTGACATCTTTGGTTTTCCCGTCGGCGTCTACTCGTCTACTCCTGAGAAAGATGCCAGCAGATCAGAAGCCTGCCAACTTACAATGCACCCAATAGCCAATCTTTTTTTTTTTGCTCCTTGATCGCTTTGTTTGAATCTAAGCCTGTTTTGATGATAGCACACGATTCCCCGAGGGGTTTCCTGACTCATGAGCGGAGAAGGGAGCCTCTGCAGAGCGTGGTGTTGAATATAAATTTTAACAGCAGAGGGGAAGCCCTCGTTTTTAGTCTCCATTTCTTTTTGAGTCTGTTGCATCGTGGTGCATTTGCAGTTCAGATCTGACGGATTCCCTGAAAGTCAAGATTCAGCATGTTGGTACTTAAATCATCATTTTGGTTATGCTAATAAAAACGAATCACGTTCTACTGAATTGAACGCTCACATGAACAGATGAGTGTTAACTGCAAGTGTTTGCTATGAGGTAGAGTTTTTGATGAAAATATTGTGGGCCATTGGCTGACGACCAGTTTAGGGTGTAGGGTAAAATCAATCCCAAGATTTGACTGTTTACAATATTGGATAATATACTGCAGAGATTAAATAAATCTTACTGAGAGTTGTGTTGTTGTTTGTGAGTGAATGTATTTTGAGAAGTGAAAAATAGCCGTCCTGGCAACTTCCTGTTCGTGACATGCCAAGACTTCCATGTAATCAAAAGCCCTTTAGACATTTCGAATGCGCCACTTTGAAAAACTGTTGTCACCAGTAAAATGGCAGAATGTAAACGCAACACAATTAATCCATCATGTGACATGTACCTTACAATGTTTTCAGTCATTCCTGTGTTGCATCTTTACATGAAATCTTTCATAAACCCAAAGTAAAAATAAAATTGTGATTGTTTTCTTGGACTGCTGAAGAATAAGAGTGACTCTTCAGTGAAAAGCATAATGCAATCTTGTGGAGAGAACGTACAAACAAGCCAAACCAATCACTTCACCTCCTCAGGAGAGGAAATAAATGAGCCTCGTCTCTCTCTTTGATTGGGCTCCATGGTGAGGATGATGCTCCTTTTCCAGGCGGCCCAGATTAGATCTTGAGTCTGAGTGGACTCACGGGCTCATTAGGGAAAGAATGGCGCTGATGGAAGGAAGTGATTTCAAATAAGTAGCTTGCGCAGCAGCCTTATTAATTTTTATCTACTTTTTTAAAATTTATTTATTTATTTATTCTAATTTTATCGCTTCAGAACATGTAGCAATAAAATGCTTAAAATGTCAGAAATGGACCATTTTCAGGTTGTAACCTTCTTAATTTTGGTCTGTTCGGCTTGTGGTTGGTTGTTTGAACAGGTGTTCCCTCTGACGGCAATGTCACACCTGCCCTAAAACAAACAAACCACAGAGATTTATCCTTTTTTTTTTTTTTTTTTAATTATAATAAAATTGGGCTCCTGAAGTGCAGTGCGTTTGGTAAGTAGCTGTAAACAAAATTAACCAGAAAAACTCTTTAGGACACCGGAACAGGTTTGTCAGTGTATGAGTCTGAGCTATTTGGAAAGTTTTTTTTTTTTTTTTTGTCAAGATAGAATTTCCACCACAGGTATTTATTAGTACGTGTGTCAGACTGGTGTTCCCAAAACTAATATGAGAACTGCGTCATATAATGTAATCATTATTCCGGGAACTCCATTCAAAAGTGTTACACGTCCCTTCTGGAAAGCACGAATAATTTCGGCGTTCCCCACTTTATCTACGCCAGTCCGCCCACGCGTCGCACAAAAAAAAAAAAAACCGCACACATGAATGAACACGTATTCTTCTTCTTCTTCCTCCTCCTTGCAGCACCCCCCTCTCCACCCCAAAGAAATGCTTTTAGGAAAATCCACCATCCTCCTTCTCTCCTCCACTCACCCACGCAATCCTATCGTCACCCCACACCACCGTTCTCAAGAGATTGCCTTTCTCGGATGTGCAAAAAATATGAAATAAAATAAGAAAGAGAGAGAGACGCAGATGACTCACCGGCTTTCCTTGTTGCTCCCATTGGGTGATGTGAAACATTTGAATTCTCACCTTCTCGGTTGGGACTGAAAATCTCTTCGAAAACCCATATAAAGGAACATGCAACATTGACATTAAAACAAAAATGACATTTCACACTCGTGCAAAAACTCTTTCTCTCTCGCACACACTACAAAAAAACTCCCATGCATGTAACACGCATGCACCAAAATCACTCTCACCCACAAATAAACATCTGAATTACAATTTAGAAAAACTTTCACATATACCTCCATGAAAAATTTTGAAAATCCAGAGTCGTATGTGCATTTGGGATGTTTTTTTTCAGTGTAAGAGGAAATGTGTGAAATGTTTTTATAGAAAACCTTATCAAAACAGCTTTTGCTGTCATAGAAGATGGTGGAGACAAATTTCAAAAGCCAATTATGCAGCATTGTTCCCTCGCGTCCTAACCACTCTCTTCACCCACCCCCTCCCTCCTTCAAAAAAGAAATCCTACTACCACCTTCCCGTCCTTCTTTATCTCTCTAGGGAACTTCAAAGTTCCGGTCCAATTTATTGCATGTCTACTGTGACGGCTTGACAGCCACACACACCCCCACGCGGCCTACCGGTTAATTAAACCCTGGTGAGATACAATGACTTGATGGCACAAACTGTCAACTTGCAGAGAGCTTATTAGCTTCTGCTATCTCGTGTTGCCATAACCCTAAAAGCCTCATTTATTCTCTTTGGTCCAAATGCTTTGTTAAGTTCGTCTGCCGTTCTGTCTGTACGACTGGAAACTGTGGGCGAAGCGATGAGATTTTGCAATGTAAACTCAGCAGAGCAGGCTTCAACATGTGATCCGATTATAACGTCCTTAGACTGGCATGTGGGCCTTTGCCAGATGTTCTTCTCGTACACTCTGTTCCTGGTTACATTTTACAATTGTGTTTGTGATCAGGAAGCTGAATTTGTTTAGAGCTACAGCAGCCATCCAGAATTCTTCCTTATGAGAATCAAATTTTCCGGCCTACGAAGGGACCATCGAATTTGGACACGATTAAAGTCTAGCCGGTTAAATGTTCTGAGATGAATCTAAAATGCCGGAAATCATTTTAGACTCGTTAGACTTTCTTACGTATGTGTATGGTTGATTAGGCCCCATAACTGTCTTCCCCGTTCATATAATACTATCTTAGTGTCGCGCGCACAAGCTAGCAGCTAGCATGCGCGCACAAGCATTTTGACTCCGTGTTTGACATGCACAAACTTGGCCAATAAAGCTGATTCTTGATTCTTCTTCTTTATTTGCTAAGAGTGCATGCTAGCTGCTAGCTTGTGCGCGCATGCTAGATGATTAAAGCTCACTTAATCAGCGCTAACAAGTGTTCTTTGCGAGCAAATCACTGCCCGGTGCCTCTTTCTCTCTTCGCCTTCGTTGCAGGGAGGGGGTCTCAGCAGCGGGTTTACCGATTAGGGAGATCCATAAATATGCAATCAAAGCGAGAAGCTCATTATCACCCTGCCCGTCCGATCCGGTGCCGTCACCTCCAAATTCACACCGTTTGTAAAAACAACGGCACCTCGGCCGACAAAGGGTCGTCGCGTGAAACGGAAATAAAACGAAGAGGTGAAATCTCACAGTTAGCGCGAGTATGCCAATAAGCTGACTGCAGCAGAATGACTCACCCTGTTGCTATGGTAACCTAAAGACATGCGCTCCTAATGTGCAATTTCAAGCGGCCTGTTCGGCAAGCAGGCAGGCAGGCAGGCAGGCAGGCATTCGACGGGGGTTGTTGTGATGTAGCGTTTTCGTAAACCAATGTGGAGAGGGGTTATTGAGGGCGGCGTGGGCGTGCGTGCGTAGGTGTCGCGGCACCCAAAATAAATAATGAAATAAAAAGTATCAGCAGAGATAAAGCGCTCGACCAATGAAGGGCATTGTGTATTGAATTGCTGCGAGTGGGTGTTAAGCTCGGATGGCCTCGATAAGTCAAAACCACACAGGACAAAGTCTGGCCTCTCACCTTCTTCATTATAAGTTTTTATTGCTGCAGGAATTCTTGCGTTCCCTTCTCACACATTCATTTCCATTACCCTGAAGCACAATGACGCATTCCTTTATAAGATATGTAACCTCCATCTTTTTTTTTTTTGTTGCTCACTGTCATTGAAACGCAGCGTGTTATATGTGTTTAAATTAGCATTTCATGCTAGTTGTAAATCTGCAAGCCTAGACTGCAGTTACTACAGTTACAAATACTAAAAATAAAAATGCACAGACAGTGAATGTGGAGGCTGGACAACATCACTCTCACATGTTGTTGTTGAAGCGTACAGTACGACAGTCGAGCTATTCCGTGATCCAAAAATGAAAGGGAATGTTTTCAGCGCGGCCGAGGCAGGAGACAAGCAGACGAGCGAAGAGACATAGAAATGCCCCGGTGTTTAATTTAATTTGCTCCTGTGTGGACACGCGCTCTCTTCCTGGCTGCTCGTTTGTTACGCTCGGCGCTGCGAAGAAGAAATGTTCCAATAGAGAGGCTAATGCAATAAAACAAAATGGGACGGTAAATAAATACAGTGGTGTCTTAACTTATGAGTTTCCGTGACCACGCCTGGAACGCGAAACACTGAATCGAATTGTACGTATTAATCGTATAAATCGGTATAAATGGGAACGATGTGAAAGATTTGTTGTTTCTTTGAATTTAATTAACCTGAACAGTTTGGAAATTTAGTATTTCCATATGACAAAAGCAACAACCAGACCATATTGAATCGTAACCTCATTGAATCGAATCGTCTCACATGAAAAAAATATCGTTTTTGAATCGTATCAGGGATCCCAAGACTAATCGTAAATCTAATATAAACCCCCAAAAAACATTCATTTAATTATTGTCCCTTTTTTCATTTAGTGACCAATAGGAGCAAAGCAAAAGATGTCACCCCCCCCAAAAAAAAACACACTTACACAAACAAGAAACACTCTTCTGTGTCCCCAATTATGTGGAAACAGCTGTCACCCCTTCACATTTGGTTTGTCATTAATAACATTTCAAGTGGGCAGCAGAAGGGTCAGTGACATAACGTTGGTCTCCCACAGCAGTCACGCAGCTGGCCTACCTTTTGCCAGACACGTTGAGCACAGCATATGGCATGAAAGCAGTGTGAAGACCTTTTGTTTTGGAACAGCTCACACAACATGTCACCACTTAATGTGTGTGTGCGTGCATCTGCGTAAAGTGCTTTTCAAAATGACGCCGTGTCGTGACGCAGGAGGCGTCGAGTGCTCAGGTAAAATTGAGCATTCTGGAAAATAACAGCTCCGTTCGTGCCCTCGTTGCATATCCAGGTGGCGTGTCGTCATCGCCGTCCTTGGCTTTTGTTTCCTTTTCCATTTATTTGATATTACTTTTTTTTTTTGCAAGCAGCAACCCACACTTTTCACTCTCCACTTACCGTACCTCGCCACCTCCACCGTGCACTTACGTAAAAGAACTTTAAACGGCAATTGCACCTGTGACTTCAACGTGATTATTTGGCGAGTGACTCATGGGCTAGCTGGGCTTGCAGGCCTCAGAAAAAAATAAATATTAATAAAATAAATATGTAATATAATATAATATAATAATCAATATATTTCATATAATTAATATAATATAAGTATCTCCGCTATATGACGTTTATGCGATGTACATTTGCGTTCTATTTTGAGTGTCACAGCTGGACTAATTAATATTGCATGAACTTCGGCATGAAGCCTTCTCCTCGTGTTCATAATAATTGACAGTGTGATGCCTAATTAATTCCAAAGATCCATACATTTAAATATTAATCAGCCGACATGCTTATTATAGGTTAGGTCTACCGGTCCCCGTGGCGCCTGGCACCGTGTGAAATTTGTGAATCAAATAGTGCCCCGGCAGTGAGATTGATTTAAACGGGAAGCGAAAAGGAGACTCATTAATCAGACTGTCAATGAATGATTGGAAAAAAAAAAAAAAAGAGGAAACTAAACGTGGGAATGAATCATCTACAAGCAGTTTCTATTCATTTCCATGTCAAGCTCAGGTGGGGATCACATGCTGTTTGAGCAATTTGTAGGGAATTCAATGAGCAGTTGAATACAAAGAAGCGCCCACAAATAAGAGCTGTATTTTGCCAGCAAAATGATGTTTAAATTGCATGTACAAATAGTCCATTCAGCCTGCATTTGAATTGATTTATGTATCCAGTGGTGTTGTTCATGCAACAAAAGCCTCAGCTACGCCTCAGTTGCCATGGCAACTGCTGCCAGCTGGAGCATCAGCACTTGTGTCATCAAAAGAGGCTTTATGGTGAACACATCCTTTTTGTTTATTTCTTTTCTCATCTGGGCTGGCTGCTAGTAGATTTCAGTGTTGGTGAAGCAGCATGCGGCTCATTGCCCAGTGCTCAGCTTTTTGTGGAATGAAACCTCTTAATCAGGTTAACACTTCTTAGGTAGCACATGAGAGTAAAAACACTCCTGCTACATTCATTTAATATTAACAGGATACACAATCAGGATACAAATAGTGTATTATTAATTAGGTGGTATCGACTTAGCTAGCTAGCTGCTGCTTAGTGCTTCCCCCTCCAGCCCTTTATTTGCTTTTTTATGGATTTGCGCTGACTCATATTTGTGCCCCACTCCAGACGCCGCCGTGTTTGTCATCTGGTGCAAACACAACGTTTTTTTGTACTACTCAGTCGTCGTCTTCCATCTTCACAGAACTTTGTGCTTCAATCCCTTTTGTCAGATGGATGGGTTATTATTGTATGACTCTTGTGTACTCTTGGCCTTTAGTTTGCTTACGTCATTAACTTCATGAGCTCCGGCCCATGTTCCAAATGTTCTCGAATGTTGTAAAGAACATCTGTTTATAGAGCAGCATGCAGATGGAGCCTGACCGGAGGCCAAGTGGCGGCAGCAGTGGTGTGTGTGGGATGGTGGTGGTGGTGGTGGTGGAGGGGCTCCCCTCAGTCACGACTGCCTCGGCATGCCGCTCTCATCGGCAAGTGGGCGGGGAGCCGAGAGAGGTGGGGGTGTTCCAAGATAAAAGTGAAGAGGAAGGAAGGAGGTGGAGGGGCGCAGCTGTAGGAGCAGAGCGTGTTCTGACATTAACCTTGTCCATTAATGAAGCGCCGGGGGGGGACTTTGCATGCACAGGAAGGAAGCGGAGAGGTTGAGGGCGGCGTCAAAGTGGCAGAGGAGGAAGGCCGTCAATCAAAACGAGGCTCAAATTGAGTGGACGCGTGACGCGGCTGCTTTTAACCTCACTGCTCTCTTAACTTTGTTTACACTGTGACGTACGCACTGACGACTTCATTTATTCCCCATCATGTTGTTGACTCAGTTGTACTCCACTTGGAATGTGTTTCATGAATGAGATGACTTGAGGTCAGTGCACAAGAGCTGAGTGGTATTAAGAGCTGCCCCTGAGTGGGAACAACTATTCAAAACACTTCTCAGGATAAACTTTTTCAGATCTAGCTACTTGTGTGCTGATTCATTTGCACAAATTACTTTCTAATGCATTGCTAGGAAGTCACAATGTGCCATCATTTGTTTGAACAGGCCTGCTGGTTTACTCGTGTGGTCCATGGATGCAACCCAGGTCCCTGCAGCAGTAACGGTTTTAGGGTGTTTTTCCAAAGTTAAGTCTGTTTGAGAACTTCAGTCTGGAGTTTAAATGTACTTTCATTGGTTTTGTCTGAGAACGTAGGTTGCCCATAATATAACTCTTTGTTTGTCTCTTCGTACCCTGTGACAAACTGGCAACAATTTTTATTCGAAAGGCCGTAATTGGCGTGGTCACTTTAAACTGGGCGTGTCAAATACTGTTTTCCAATCAGTCAAATGCAACAACTAGTCAGCAAGTGAGGCTAAATTATTGGCAAGGTAAACAGCGCCCTCTTCTGGTACGCTTGAGTGAACGCAAGAACATCCCCCAAGGGGTAGATGGAGGAAAGACTTTACATATTGACAGGTTTTAGCTCCGTAAATTCCATCTAATACTACTTATGAATGCACAATATTATTATTCACATAATATTAGCATTTATTAAATCAGCTTAAGCTAATATTCTGTGGTCGTACTATGAAAGTTGCCTGCTAGCATAATCACAATGTTGACTTTGTACAAAATATACCCAATTTTAAGATTATGTCGCAAAATGTCATTTAAATATGCCGATATGACCCAAACTATTATTTACGATGCCAACCGCCACCGCTAGATGGCAGTAAGATTTTCCACAATATCACCACAAACCTAGCAACCATTCTTCCCACCTGCCCGGTCAGTCAAATATTCGTTTGAGTTGTGTGTCCATTTTCAAATTGGACACAGTGTAGCGTGCGATTCATCACTTTCACTCCGCCCCGTGGATCCCCGCCACATGAAAGGGGGCCCCGATACGTGCAAAAGATAATACATTTGAGGGCGCTCCCCATTCCCCGCCATGCTGTATTCATTTGTATGGCTCGGCAGCTGTGATGCAAACCATATGAGTGAATGGGCAGACACCCAGCGAAAGAAACAGCCCACCCACGGCTCGCAGGCTTGCTTTTATTGTCTTTCCCTCCCCTCCCAGGTCAGGCGGCATTCCTTTTTGGGCCTCGGGGATCTCGACTAATGAAGGCAGCCGACATCCTTCACGAGAACTTGGATATTACAACATGTGCTACCTTTAAAAAAAAAAAAAAAAAAAAATGAAGAAAACCATCAAAAGGGAATTTAAAATATGGTGTCGGGCAGCCCTACTGAAAAGAAGGTGAACGAGTGCAGAAGCAGATGTTCGGATCAAATATGACAACATAAGCCTCCTCTTTGGAATCAAACAATAATTCAGTTGTGAGAGGAGAAAAAAAAATTTAAGGGCTCCTTGGTTTCGCAATTGAGCTTTGCCGAATTTGTCTAAAACTAACAAATCCATAGCTAAAATGAAAATTCGAATCAAAACCACCTCTAGGCCCATAAATGCAATCAAAAGAAAATCACGACAGTGACCGAACACATCTTTTTGTGTTGCGTAACATTTTCTTGATTCATTACCACAAAACCGCATGTGTCAGGAGTGCGAAACACTAAGAAGCCCCTGTCCTTAAAAGTCCCTCGTATGACGTCAACTTGTGACATTTAAAGGTCTTATTGTCATTATGCAACCATGTCCTGTGTCCTCGTGAACACCGTAAACAAAACACTATTTTTAAAATTAAATTGTGAAACTTTTGAAATCTCCTGGATTTCTACATAAATGTCCTAAAATGTGATCTTAGCTTCACAACAATTGATAAACAGTTAGCATGTAGCCAGTGTCGCTTCAGTGTACTCCGTCTTTCCCATGCTTCCATTTACCACAAAAGTTGTGGAATCATTGCAACCGCAGCAGTTGGATCAGATAACAGCAAAAGCAGACTGTCAATAAACTGTGGCAAGGCTGGAATGGTTTGAACATTGTAGCCACTTGATTTTAATTACACTTGCAACATGCTGGTTTGAAGAAGTCCCTCGCTTGCAAAGCGTGAGATCACAATCTCTGGTTTCTATCAGAGCAACCGCACGAGGATAAAGAAGAAGGCCGTTACAGTCGGGTCCATAAGTATTTAGACACTGACAGAATTTTGGAGTTTAATCATCTTAAATCCATTGCACTACTACCGTAATTTTCGGACTATAAGTCGCGGTTTTTTTCATAGTTTCGGTGGGGGGGCGACTTATACTCAGGAGCGACTTATATACATATATATGGTTTTTTTCACTTTTTTGGGCATTTTATGGCTGGTGCGACTTATACTCCGGTGCGACTTATAGTCCGAAAATTACGGTATATAAAGAAAATAATCATCATTGAATTAATTTTGGATCTATCTGTAAATGACAAATACATTTCTCCAAACATTTCAACAATCGGATTTAATGCTGCCATTAATAAATCCAAGCGATCACGATGCACTTGTAATTAGTCTAATACGCCCATTTATGAGGTCATGTAGTAAGTGGCCGGCGTCTGGATCATTTCCCGACTCTGGGAATTGAGTCAGCGTCAAAGTGTCGTGCCTGCCCCGTCTTATTACTGGCTGAGAGCAGCACCCATCCCAGCAGCATAATTCCATCTGGGCTAAATATTTATACAGAGGAGGAGGGTGGGGAGGAGGAGGTGTGCGTGGGGGGGGGGGGGGCATCACTTAGCCACAACACATTCATTCACATAAGGAGAGAGAGGCTTCCACAGCAAGTTAGTGTGAGAAGGTTAGCGCCGGAGGAACATCACATCTCGTCCCTGTCGTGACTTTTTTTCCCCCTTTTTAGAAGTACGGCACAAGATGGAGAGCTACGTGGTGTTTGTTGTTGTTATTGCTTTGGGTCAAATTGGGAGCAACCCTGCTAGTGGTAAGTGAATTCTGGCTTAGTGTCCATGAAAAATAACATTACTTATTAAAAAGAACAGATGGAAGAAGCTAATTGATATGCAGGGTTTTCCAAACTTAGGCTCGGGGACCCAAAATGTGTCACAGGGGGATTTTTGTTTGCAGCTCACCGATCAGACAACATTGATCAATGTGATTCATAATTTGTGATTTTTGCAGCTGGGATGTGCTGGCTTCAGCAAAGCCAGCGATGCGACATGGTGCTGATGAGAGGGGTCACTAGAGAGGAGTGCTGTGCGGGGGGCCGGTTGGACACGGCGTGGTCCAACGCCAGCCTGCCCATGAATGAGGTCAGCCTGTTGGGCTTCCTGGGCATCGTTTCCTGTAAACCCTGCAAAGGTAAAAAAAAAAAAAGCAGTTTGTGGAACTTTTTAGGGTTCATCTAGGTTCACTTGAACCTTTGAGTTATGTGGTGATGACACTGGAAGAAAGCAATGAGAACCGGGGGAAGGGTAGAACTTGCCACTACAAAGTACTGATAAAAGTGCTCCTCCCACGTGTTCTCTGATTTAAGGTCATTCATCCTTCAAATTGGAAAGGGAGTATGAACACTCATGGACGAGGAACCTTAATGAACATGACCTTGGAATTCTGTCGCACTTTTTTTTAGCAATTGTTTTTAGGGTTGTGAGATTCCAACTGTATTTAGTCCAGCTTTTGCAGAACTTTCTAAAACCTGAAATGACCCCTGATCGACAAGTTCTCTTCAAAGGTCCTGGGAACAGATTAGCCTCTTTGGTTTTTCTCCGTTCCGCGTAAGATTACGCTTCCAACCGAGCAACCGGTAACGTAGCTCATCTGCTTCGTCTCACGGGACTTAAAACTTTCCGCGAAAGTCATTTGAACTGCTCGGATCGAAGCTCCGCCCTGCCCCCGCCTCTGCGGGAGCTTTGCGTGCAGCCGCTTCACATTGGACATGTTATGAAAACACGCCAGGCCCGCATTCCATCGCCCCTGTGCATGCGTAGCACTTACCAAATGTGTAAATATCAGGCGAGGTTCAAACTTGCGCCATAGTCTGGTTTGTGAAACTAAAGTGACTCTGTGAGTTTGCAAACGCCCCCTTTCTTTCGCAGAGACATGCGAAGACGTGAAGTGCGGCGTGGGGAAAGTGTGCAAGATGAAAATGGGAAGGCCGCAGTGCGTTTGCGCTCCAGATTGCTCCCACATCGGACGCAGGCACGCCGTTTGCGGCAGCGACGGGAGGTCGTACAAGGATGAGTGCGTCCTCCTCCTGGCCCGCTGCATGGGACACCCCGACCTGGAGCTCATGTACCAGGGAGAGTGCAAAAGTAAGCGTTGGCTATTTTTTAGCCGTCTATTTTGCATTTCAACATTTTTGTTGTTTTGATAGAGTCGTGCTCTAACGTGGTGTGTCCGGGGACGCACACCTGCGTGACGGACCAGACCGACAGCGCCCACTGCGTCATGTGCCGATCCACGCCCTGCCCCAAACCGCTGCTTTCCGAGCAGCCCATCTGCGGCAACGACAACATTACGTACCCCAGCGCCTGCCACCTGCGCCGTGCCACCTGCTTCCTGGGCCGCTCCATAGGAGTCCGCCACTACGGCCACTGCAACAGTACGGACGCCTCGAAATATTTTGACTTCTCAAATCGCTTCTCATCATCACACTTGGCTGTGTCTTTTCTCTGCAGGTCCTCCAAGGAAAGCGCACGTGTTCGATGGCAGCGAGGAAAACGCAGTCTAGACGTCGATAAGCGATGACCTCTGTTGTGTTTGCGACAATCATTCCTCAGTTTTGTAGACGATCGATTTGGTATGGAAGCAGTGGCATGGAGGTGCCAGGGGAATGCCAGGGGTGCATAAATTTCCCCCCAAATTGTGATCACTTAGTGGTTTGGAATCCTTGTCCATCTTCAAATTTTGCAGAAATTAACTAGAATCATGCACCATGTCACAATCAAACACATTTTTGCAAATTGTTGGCTCACTTCCGCACTTCTGCATTGTCCACAATGGACAATTGAAGTTTTGCTGTATCAGATCTGGGGAAAAAAAGTGCCATTTAAAATCCCCTTAAAAATATGCTCGTTGTGGTCACACCAAAATTTGGACATAGGGTACTCCTTTTTGGATGCAAAACTTTGAAGGTGTGCATATTTAAAAAAAAATCAATTGCAATGCCACTCTTGCCCACATTGTGGCCCAAAAAGCTACAAAAGGTTAAAAACTGACCTCGTGCACCCAGTGAGCCAAATTATAACCCACGCTACGCCACCCTATGTAGAAAAACACATGACAGTAAGTTTGGGGCAGATGAACACATCAAGAGAGACAGAACTCAGCGGGAGACGTGTTCATATTGTAAATAGAGTCCCGCGACTATTTATTGGAGAAGGTATCAATCACTATTTATGAATTTATCCTAATAACAAAGACATGTATCCTTGGGAAAGATGAAGCAAAAGTGTATTTATTGTGCTTTGTTTTTATTCTTACGACCGCATTTTTTTACGGCTCGCTTTTATGACAAACACAGTTTGTTTTTCCTCATTAAGTTGATGGTATAAAATCCACTGGGCGGGGAGCTGAGACTGAGTTTATAGCTTTGGCAATTTCAAAGCTGCACTCTGATAAAGTTGTTTGTGTGTGTTTTTTAGTAAAGCATTTCATGTTTACACCAACGTTTTGGAAAGCCGCTTTGAGCATTTTTTTCAACCTATTTTGCAAGTAACATTGTTTTCAATGACGAGTTGCATTACCTGAATTGTCTTAGCAGGACAAAAAGTGTATTAAAATATCCAATAAATTCTAAAATAGCTTTCCATAAAAGAAAAAAAAATCCTGCATGGAAACATTCCTAACATTGAACCGTTTTTTTCTTTACCTCCTCTGAGGAACGCTCGCCTTTGTTTTTGTTTTATTTTGTAAATACAAGCTTTTGTAGGACACACTCTGCTCTTGTTTTTTTTTTTTTTTTGGCTGCATTAATTTGATCGGAATTTCCCAAAAGAATGTAGCGGAGAAGATTGACTTAGCCTCGGAATGGACCACAGTAGCCAACACTTGATGTCGCGCCATCAGAGGTGAGTCAGGTTTGTGTTTTGTTGACGACCTCGATAAACTCCCCGAGTCTGTGGTGAAAATCTGAGCTGAGCACACGGACTTGCTGGAGAGGGAGGCCTAATTTAATGAGCTAGACCCAAGGCAAAAAAACAACTTGTTTTGATCTCATCTTGTTACTTAGGCATCCAGATGTGGCTGTCATTTGACCTTCTATGAATGGTAAACACAAACACGTTATGTAGGATAGGCTAACAACCGCACAGTGATTGGAACAAGATCAAGGTGAAGGAATCTCACAGATGCTGAAAATAAACACATTCTGCTATTGAGTCTTAACTTTCAAGTTTCAAGGAAGTCACAAGTGGCAACAAAGAAAATCATATTATGACTTCCAGCAGTGGCGGAGCTAGAGGGGGGACCGCGGGGGCCCCAAACTCCTGAAATATGCTCGGTGTCAGGCCAGAATTGTTTTTCTTTTATATTTTCTGGGAATTTATTTGTACATTTCCATCCATCCCCCAAAAGAGAACATAAAATGATTCTTTTAGTGTTTCCTCAAGAATTTTTAGGGTTTTTAATAATAAATAAAAGTTGCTGCGGACCAACTGAGATATCCTTGACCCTTGTGTGTGATGACGGCTGCCCTGCACCTGTTCTAAACAAGCATATTATTTACCGAAGTTGCATCACATCATGCACCCTTGTGACTTTCATTTCAGGGGCCGCTCCTCATGCCGTGACACGTCGACGACATCCACATGGGATCCTCGGCACTCCTGCAAATTTCCCCCTCTCGTTTCCAGTAAGTCAGACAGACAACATCAAGATTACAAATGAGAGTTGAAAGTGGGCCCTGCGGACCACCCACTCGTCGGAGAAAGCACCACCGCATTGTAAACGCCTCCATCCCACAGCTGAAACTAATATTTATCATAGCCCCGCCATCGCAACGTATCTGCAAGCACACGCCGTTTCCAAGGTCTTCAATTTTCCCCACATATTAATCCATATTTTCAAACGTCGGCCCATTTGTCGCATGCATGTGAGGTTTTGTGGCTACATGGAATTAATTTCACTCTTGCTGTGGATAATCTTAATTTCCCAGAAAGTGTTTTTATGTATCAACATGATGACATTATCGTATACAGTAAAACCTCTATGATGAGCCTTTAACATTTTTAAGTGGCATAAAATTAACGATTATAACGATTGTTAGAAAATTTATATAATTTAAATCTACCCACACGAGTCCAAGAACTTCCCACAGTCAAATGGAACAACAAGGGTGTGAAAAGATCCCACGGTATTTTCGGACTTGTTTTGTGTGGCTTGCATGACCGGCGGCTGACCCGCAGTCACTCCCCGGCCACATTTGGATGGCTGCGATGAGCGTTGGACTGGAAGGCCGCGGTGACGCACCGGGGCACAAAGAGACAATAGATGACCTCAGACGGGCAGACATAGCAAACCTCCGTGCTATCAGACCTTCTCTAATCTGGACCCATGGGACAGACAGGTTTCTTCTGCTCCCACATGAACCCCGCAGACACAACAGCAGACGTGCTAGACACGACATCCACAACCTCGCCCCGGAGAAAACGTCCACTCTTAATCTACGCTCATCTCCAACATGTTTTGTTTTCATTCTCACAACAATGAAGTTTACACTTGATCCAAATACAGGACTTGACATTTTCAGCTGTGTTTGCTATAAAAACATGGAGAGGAAAAACAATGCAATGTATTTACAGTATACTCGGGCAACAAACCTCTAACTTTTAATTGAGGTGCCCTTCTTTTTATGATTGTGATTAATTCCCAAAGAATTCCATCCTAAAAATGTTACAAGTAGTTTCCAGGTCCATGTATACAAACATCAGGCCAGTCTGTCGGAGGGATGGGATTGGCTGATGGATTACTCGTACGAGAACTCCTCCTTGCTTTGAGCCAGACAAGAGAGACACTACACTTGTGTTTTTACAGCAGTAAATCTGCACTTACGGTTAACCCATTAAGAGTGAATGATACAGTCTAAAAATAAAAAGGAACAGCAATTACTTTTCCATCCAATTGCTCTCCATTTGTTACTATTTTGGTCTAAATGTGTTTAACATAATGTCTTTCCTGGACATTATCTTTATTTTTCACAATACACCTTATAAAACTGTTCTGAAATAATGTTCCAGACAAACCATGTTGATAATACAAATTGGCTGAAGTTATGATGCTTCCCCTCAGGCTAATTCACTTGACAGGTGAAAGAGACTATAAAAGTATGTTTTTCTCCCCCACTCAAGTTATTATGTACCTTACAAAGTGCAATTTTGTTGGATTATTTAAAATTGTGAGTGCAGTACACTGCACGCAACTAGGTTCACACGGCCGCCACCTTGTGGCAACATTGTGTCTATGCTACTAACGCCCAACTGTCAACGCTGAGATTTATTTTGGTTACATAAAATTAAAAAATAAATCGGAGTCGATTTTATTAGATTTTGTACATGAATAAATACATAAATATATATTTTTTGTATTAACCATTTTCCCTAGTCCCGATTCCTCCACTCACGTTAAAGCTCCTTAGTCTTTAGTCAATATAATTTTATAAATCCAATAATTTGTGTATTTATTGAGTCCTATTTGGAAGATAGAGTGACACTATATGCGCTTTTGGCTAATTTATGCGGGTAAAAATAAAAAACATTGTCCTCGGTGTTGCTCCATACGTGCTCCAACGTCTCCACCTCAGAGGCTAAAAGATGGCCGAAGCACATCCATGGCCTAGCCGGTTCTTCTGTCACAGATGTACCGCGGAGATCAGCCCTCGTCTTCCCGTAAGTACTCCCGACGTTACGTTAAGGTACAAAATCGTCCCAGTGTATTAAAAGCATATTTTTTGTTTTCTGACGTTTTAAAGGGCCATTTCGTCATCGGGGCCGAGCGTTAGCATGCTAACACCTACGAGGTCCCATTTTAACTGTACTGCTAAAAGCAAGGATAGCCAGCTTGCTGTCTTTAAAGCTCGTTTTACATATAAAACTCGTTACGTTTTAAAATGTAAATCTGTGACACTTGTAAGACAATTAGCCACGTTCCTTTCATTCACCAAAGGTCGCTGTCAATTTAATATAGACGTCTTAAATTGACTCTAATATTTATTATGGTACTTTAATGTTGTGTGACTACTTGAACGTCAATGTCGTCATCGGAACACGTTACGTCACTCATTTACAGAAACAATACCGTAATTTCCAAAACAAAAATGTTGCGTTCTCTTCTCATCCTGCCATTCATTAAGGTACACAAGGTTGTCACGCTCTCGAATGATCGTCTCTCATCCACATTCTTCTGCTCCAGTGTTGTATACGAAGTGTGTCAGAAAAGTCCCAGGACCATCATTCTTTGCTTCGTTCAGTATATGAGAAGAGGCAGGACAACCCATTGCTGCTTCATTTGCCCTCATTAGGGACATTCAACAAATGATATTTGTTTGTCTCTAAGGAGTACACCTGCCCAAGATGTGAGTCGGGGTTCATCGAGGAGCTGCTGGAAGAAAGAAGGTATGCATATTATTTTTTTTACCACCATGCAAATCAAGTATACTTTAAATTTGTGTCCATTTTAAATCTTCCACCATTCATCATGTGTAATGAAATAACAATCATGTCTGTGCATTAACGTTGCATGGAAACATTGAAATTGGATGCTAATGGGTGTGCTGTGACATTAATAGGAATCCAAGCAAACAAGCACGATTAGTGTGATTAAAAAAAATATATATAACACATAACTCGTCAACTATCTGTCTCCCGTCTAGTGCTGACAATGGCTCCATGTCTACCATCTCCAGCGGGCCAGGAATCCAGCAACCAATCGAGGTTCCTAACTCATTCTTTACTCATTTCGCATTCTCTGTTCAAGGAGACATATTTGCAAAATGTATTTTTTCTTTCAAATTGTGAATAAAAATGTCTCCTTTGACTGCCAATGTGACTAACCTCTCAAGGATGTTGACTTGAGTGCTTGATGATGAATGATGTGAGATTAATTAACAAATCAACATTCAACAAAACTGCCTTTGAGCCGTTTTTCACACTTATGCATAAAGTCAAAGCCTGATTGTGATGTGTTGCGCAAAAATAATGACAATAGATTTTACATCGATTTCTCCTCCTCCAGAACATAGAGCCGCACATGTTTACATTCCCGTCGAGCTACAGCCAATTCTCGCTGAGCGTCTTCGACGATGCCTTCGACTTCGGAGCCGGACTCGGAGCGGAGGACAACCGCGACGCCGAGAGCCGGCGAGAAAGGGAGAACGCGTCACGGCAACGCTACGGCGCCCGGCAGCCGAGGAATCGTCACGGCTCCAGACGGCAGCCAGGCAGGCACGAAGGCGTTCCGACTTTAGAGGGGTGAGTGTCGTGCAGGGCGCCAAACATTTGGCACCATGCTTGTTTTGACATTTTCATTTCTGGTGCTTCTCCTAGAATCATTCAGCAGCTAGTGAATGGAATTATTGCACCCACTGCAATGCCAAATATTGGCGTTGGACCCTGGTGAGTGTTTGCCGCACACTCTGGGTGATGAGCAGGAAATGATCAATTTGTTTTTAGATTGATTTGAGATGGCAGATGAGACCATACGTCCATTTCTTGTCTCTTGTTTTCCCAGGGGTGTTCTTCATTCGAATCCTATGGATTACGCGTGGGGTGCTAACGGGTTAGATGCTATCATAACACAGGTGTTTTTTATAGTTCTCTCTTTAATTATAGTTTCCTGTACGGTGTGTGTGTGTGTCTATACAAATTGTGTTTTTGTCCTCATTTTTCAGTTATTAAACCAGTTTGAGAACACGGGACCTCCGCCTGCCGATAGAGATAAAATAAAAAATCTGCCTTCAGTCCTAGTTACAGAGGAACACGTTGGTAAGTTGGATGTCGGCTCTCCGTATCCAATTTAAATAGTTTTTATTGCAAAGTCATGATGAGATGTACTTACCTCATTTGGTCCTTTTTTCCACAAATGTGTCCATTCATTTGATTTGATAAAAATTTTGTTGAATTTTAAAGAGGAAAAAAAAGTTGGGTGAAATTCATATTGATGTTAAAATCAGCTTGGTCAGCATAAAGGGCCCCATAGAACCACTGAATGCATTACACTTTATAATTGTGGTTTCAAGTTGTTTTTGGTCATACGTGGCTTGTCTTCCAGCTTCAGGATTGGAATGTCCAGTGTGCAAAGAAGATTACAGCGTGGGAGAAAACGTGAGGCAGTTGCCGTGCAATCACATGTTCCACAACGACTGCATTGTGCCCTGGCTTGAGCAGGTAGGCGAAATGCTCTGTCGCTAATCAGATTAGAATTTTAGGGTGTCACAAGAACTAACTGTCGTTTTTAACATTCTTTCTCTGCCACTGTGTCCAGCACGACACGTGTCCGGTGTGCAGGAAAAGCTTGAGCGGCCAGAACACAGCGACCAACCCTCCAGAACTATCAGGGATGAACTTTACCTCCTCCTCTTCCTCAACGTCGTCATCGTCTTCCTCCACCCCTCACTCTTCCAGTTCCACCAGTAATGAGAACTCCACTGATAACTCATAGAGAATCATTTCTCATCCGTCTCTATTTTTTATTCTTTTTTTGAGCCGGCTGGAGCTCCCCTGCTGCCTTGCTGTCTCCCTGACAAAAGGGGGGAGAAAAAAAACGAGTGCAATTTCATTAAGCGCGCTCGGTTTGTTGGCGGTAAGTAAAAGGTGAGGTCTGGTCACTCCTGTTTATTAATTCCATCAGGGATTCAAACAAAAGGTGGGTGGAAGCTCCCTGGAGTAAAGCCTCAGTCAGGGACAATGTGAGGAAACGCGCAAAAGACTTCAAAAGACACCTCATGGTAGAACTTTTGGGAATGTGTTGTGTCGCCAGTGTGCAAAACAAAGTGAATTCGACATTAATTCAGTTTTTTTTAAGAGTAGAATTCATATCTAGGGACTTTCTATTCTATTCTATTTACCATGCACCTAATTTTTTAAATTTGCAATAACTCTCCTATCCAGGCTCCACTTTCTGTTTGACCATACGACACGTACTATGACGTGAAAACTTGCTTTCCGCATAAACGGTCATTTTTATATTTTACTCGCAAAGCCTAAAAAATGTCTCGCATCCTCCATGTAGTCGAAACATTTCAAGCGCAGCGCAGTTTAACCTGAGTGGAAGGTGAGTTATTTTCTAAGGTTGCCAGTTGATTTGCAGTACGATCCTGTATGAAAATAAAGAGGTCTGGGTGATAACGCTCGAGACAAAAAATACTCGTCAAGTTTTTGCGGCACTGCAACGAAATTAACTCTCAGAACACAGCAGTGCTTTTTTTTATTTATTAATGAATCAACATATGCCTGATCGAGCAATAAAACATTTCATAATTTAGTCACATACGATCCCTAATCCCAACAAACTCACAAGGAAGCAGTTTCAATGCAAAATAAGATTTTGGAGATTGTTTTGTACTTTTCAAATTCTTGGGCTCTTGTTAGATTCTTGCCGGCATCAATGAAGTCATCAATTCTGCTTCCTTTTTAATTGTATGGCCATCGAGGCCCTACTTCCTCCATTTTGTATCATGCATCTCGGCTTCAAAGGGCTTCAATTCAGAACGGATTGTTCTACTGGAAGCGACTTTGGTTTTATGTGGAGAAAAGAAAATCGCTTGGCTTTATGATGTGAAACTATTCAAACGTAAACAATGCAATTCTGTCTGCAATGATTGATTTGACCTTTCAACTGTTAAAGCAACTTCATAATGTATTTACGTCACAGGCAGTTTTATAAGATCAGGCTTAGTTTATGTTCAATTTTTGGGATTTTTAAATAGGTTATACTGCAATTTAGAGGTGTTGATATAGATTACATGTATTTTTTTAAAGAATAAAGATGTATGCCTACCATGAAGGCAAATAAAACCCAAGAGCCACCGTTACAGTAAATATCCTCAAAACATTCTCCAAAATATCACAACCTGGGCATATACAAAGAAAGTGCTTTTTAATTTCTTCTCTCTCACACTTCCAATCCATGCATATTAAAATTAATTGAATAGATGTCGGTGGGAGTTATGGTTTTAATTGTCTAGTTACTGGAATATAATAACCTATGATGTACAATTTTACCCACCCACGGATATAATTTTATTCTATAGTATTAATAGATAGACATTCTTAAACATTTTATAACTGAGATTTCATCACTAAATACAACAAAGGTGAAAAGTGACTATTTGACCACGCCTTTTGCAGTGACGTCACGTCTACGTGCGGCCCGGGGCGTGTTTGACTAGTAGCAACTGGAGAACGACAAGCGTCTCTGCTCGGCTGGTCAACATTCTCTTCAGCACCCTGAACTTCAAGGACGCCAAACGCAGCCAAACTCTCCATCGAGCGCGATCTAGGTTATAAACCATGAAGCTATTTTGGGCCATCAGTGTCCTTGTGTTGAGCTGCTGGCGGGCCAATGCATCCACAGGTAAGCGATTTCCCCTTCTCTAGTCAGCCATATTAGTGGAAGATGGAAGACTTTGCCCTCGTCGCGGACGTTTATGTGCTTCTCTACTCTTTGGTTTATGGACGTTAGGTTAGCGGTTGATTGTTTTTGTCGATGCAAGCGAAAATATATGCCACAATTCAAACGAAATAAATCTCTACCCTACAGGTCATTAGTATTAGCTCCAGTAGGCGTCCTCTGGTTAGCATCGTGTTTTGCTAATTTGCTGAGCGTGAAATTTATTAGCGCGATTAGCATCAATGACCCCGTTGTCTTTCAACTCTAAACCTTTTTTTTTTTTTAAGTTTACAGTTTTAGTAGCCCTTTGAGTGTAAATAAGTAACCACGACAAGGAATGTTGACGCTTACGCAATACTCCTGTCAGCTATATGATAATCGGTAATGTATGTCCCGTTGATTCGTTTTTCGGGTTCGTCCGGCCTGTTAAGGCCATCAGTGGTTGCTAAATATTTAGCTGTAGGAATTCTGGATAAACTTATATTTTACCAACCTTTATCAACCTTTTTGATGATAATGCTGACTCTGTATGAATCCATTTTTACTGGTTGCCTTTTGTATTCGTGATCCGGTCGACGTCACGTGCGTGTTTTCAGAGTTTTCTTACGATAATTCAAGATTCAGGAATCTTGAATCTTATATCTTAATCTTAATAATAGCGTCAAAATGCATTTCCTGCTAATACACAGCAACTGAAGCATAAATGGTTCTCGCTTTACGACGGAATTCAGTGGTCACGAACCAGTACGTAAATCGTAATGATTGTGCCATTTTTTTTGCTCTTGTATGACGAATTTACAATGCAGTGAGCATTTGTATAAAAAACAATCCTCGACTGTGTACAAAAAAGGAAAATTATATATACATCTCACAGCTTATTACCAAAAGTAGCAAATTGGTGATATGACAAGAAACGCGATTATAAATCTTTAATCTTGCTTTACTTTGTAAATTAGATTTACCCCCCAGTCATTATTGGTTATTGGGGCTTTAATGTTCAGAGCACAGTCTCTTAACCTGCCCAGTGAATGATCCTTTTATTAAAATAAAAAGGAATGACTTGAGCTGTAATGTTGAAATATATGCACTCACCTGCCCCATCAAATTAATGACTATTATTAGACTAAGCGGGCGACTTTGCATGGACGTGCAGATCCATTGAATGTTCTGTATGTGGACTTCGGGGAACAGGAAGTTAATCCCTTTCCTGCCAAGCAGGGGACAAGGTTCAAATAGCGTCTCAATGTGAATCTCAATGTTTTTTATTCTTTCCTCATGCTGCAACTGCATCTGACTGTTTGCGACCTTGACATTGCACTAACCTTTCCAGTTCAGTTTAAAATGTCAATATTGCCTTAGGATGACTCTTGTCTTTTTCCAAAAGTTGAAGCAATTCTCAGGTCATTTTCCCCACTACTGATAGATGAAATATGAACATGGACTCCCAGCAAAGATAAAGCATGCCTACTTACACTTGGCATAGTTCTGCAACAACCAAGATTGTAGCGTCACAGTCCTGCAACAACCTTGTATGTTGCGTTCATTTTAAAATAGCTTTACAGTGCTGTAACGGATCAAAACAGACACATTTAGCTCAAGATTCTAAATCGGATGCATGGGCAGACTCCGCCGGCCCTTGTTCACCACTAATCCGCCTTTGTCAAATAAGCCAATTAGTTGGATCCCTTATTTGTTCAAGCTTCATACCCCAAACTAGAAGATTTTTTTTTCCTTTGCATTCTGGAGTTGTCATAAAGTGCGAAATTTTCCACCATGCTGCCATTTATGTATACATTTTCCTGACAGATGGGGTGGGGGTCTGTTCATTCCATTGTTGCTTATAGTTGGGCTTCATCTGCTTTGCTTTTCATACTGTTGTAAATTATGGCATGCTGGACTGTGTTTCTAGAGATTTCCCTCGCTCTAAATTGGACTTTAAAGATCTTACACCTTCATTTGTTGAGCAAAAAAAGATTAGTCTGCATTACTATTTTAACTTCTAGTGTGATGTGATACATTCCTCTGTGTTTTAGTTTTTAGATATGATACCATTTTAGGTCATTAGAAACCGACTCAGTAATGCAAGGCTGTAAATCAAGTGTTGTGTTTTCTGTCTACTTGCATATTTCCATTTCATTTGTGTTTTATTAATCGTTTTTTTCTGTCTCTTTCTTGTCTGTTTCTTCTTTCACTGCCTTATTTTTCAATCACCAATCCATGAAATCACCCGGCTTTGCTCGACCGCCCCCTCCCGTCACACCCCGCAAAAATGATTAACAAATGCCTCGCCGACTCAGCGGGCTTCATCAAGTCTCCCCTTTCCGTCACCAAGCTGCTCGACGACAGCGCCGAGCTGCATTGCGAGGTGATAGGCAGCCCCATCCCCGAGGTGCAATGGTGGTTCATAGAGGGCCAAGAGCCCAACGAGACGGCCGTGCAACTCTTTGACGGGGCGCGCGACGACCGCGTGCAGATAAACGCCACGTACGTCACGCACGCCACCAGCACCGTTCGCTTCACCCTCCTCGCCCTCGACGACTCCGGCACGTACGAGTGCCGCGCCTCCAATGACCCCGACCGCAATGAGCTGAGGAAGACGCCAAAAATCAAGTGGATCCGCTCACAAGCAAACATTATTGTCATTGAACGTGAGTGGCCGAGGAAGCCCAAGGAGACTCGAGTCATAGTATCTCCTCAGTAGCGGAGTCCTGGACCTTCTCCTCATCGAACCCCACCCTCCCTCTTAATAGCCCCTGTAGTAAAGCGCACCCCATTCAATCCCCCCCCCTCACACACACACACACACTGAGATGATCTCTATCCTTTATCTTTTCCTATGTCATGCATAAGGTCATAAGGTTGGGTTCTCGAATGGGCATTGACTACATTCCCTTGATGAGCTTGGGAGAAAACAAAATAAAGCAACAGTGCCTCTGCTGGTGGCTGTCAAGTAGTGCACACCATTTTGCCTCATGATTAATGGCCACACAATTGGCAACAATTTTAATCTTTAGTGAAGCTATTATGAAGTCAATCCATATTTACTGGATGTCTTTCGATGAGGTGGACTATATTACAACATGCGACATTCTGTTTTTTTGGACAATATGTTGATCGTTTGACTTTGCTCACTACCTACTGAATGACTTGATTTAGGGCCAATGGTCACGGGACACTTTTGTATATATTTGCTTAAATATGACAATGATTTTGTCTGACTGAAGTGTCGTGATTTGTACTTATCACACTCGGTTGGGCGTCCTCAACCTTTCTCTGCCATCTTGTTGCGTCTTATGCATGGTCTCACTTCTAGAACTTCTCCCTTCCTTTTTAAGTTCACCTGTGTATCCACTAGCTTTCCTCTATGGTTCCCTTCTCTCCATCTTCTAGTGAATACCGTGCACAGTATTTGTGTAATTAACCTCTTCCACTGTTTTATTTTGACTTGTGAGAGAGAGCTTGGTTTCATTGCAACACTTGACCATAGTTGATATGCCATTTGTGAGAACTAAATTCAAATAGTAGTTTTGATTCTCCCACTGCATAAGAGCTGTGAAGAGTAAATGTCTTTGTCCTCTTCTTGTGCGTGTCCAGCACCAAACATCATCACCGAGCCTTCCGAGGTCAACAACCAGACCTCGGCTGTGCTGAGCTGCAATTTGACCGACACCACTCTCGTCGTCAAGGGCTCGCACTGGACGTACAATGGCAAAGTCATCGAGTCGTCTGAATCCACGGCCACTGGCCACAGCACGGTTCTGAAGTGAGTTACTTACGTGCACGTTATTCCCGAGGCATTCATTTAGTTTTTTTTAATACAAACACTCGCCATTGACACAAAATAATCATGCTAGGCTTTTTTATTCTATCTCAGCTTCTCCCGCACCGCCGCCCCCATTAGCATCAGCGCTGCAGGCGCTTTGGCACGCACTCGCCACTCCACAGAGCGGCACTGTGTAGACGTGCTGATTGGTCCGTGCTCCCGGCTGCACGGACTAGCGGTCGTGCATGCTCGCCCTGACCTTAATTTGGCCAAAACAAAAGCGCAATTGTCTTGACCTGTGCAACTTCTTTGATTTACATCTATTTTCTTTATGATGTATCAACTACAGTGGTTTAAAATAAGTACGACAAAGGACATTTTCAACTGTAGGGAGTAAAAAGACGTCATGACATTTTTTTTGTTCACCTCCAGATTGGACAAGATCACGCACAGCTCTGGTGGAAAGTATGAGTGCGTGTTCCTGAGTGAGCCACAAGTGAAGGAAACAATTGAAGTCAAAAGTAAGACGATGATTAGGTCCTGCCTTACCAATAGCATTAAAGCTCATCGCCTCTCTGTCCCGCCACACTTGTAGCCATCCCGCACGTGGCCGCCTACAAGCACTCCGAGCACGGCAACGAGAAAGACAAAGGCGTGATGGTGTGCGTCAGCCATGGCTACCCGCTGCCGACCGACTGGACCTGGTTCAAGGTCCAAGATGGCGTCCAAACGGTAAGCAACATGTCGCCGCTTGACGGCCGGCACCTCGCTAACGACGCCTCCCGTCCTCAGCCCATCATCAACGGCACCAGCGACAAGTACGAGATCAAGAGCACCCCGGAAAAGACGGTGCTGACCGTCAACGACCTGAACATGGAGAAGGACGTGGGCGACTACACCTGCTCGGGCACCAGCGACATCGGAACCAACACCGACAAGATCCACCTGCGCGTCCGCAGCCGCCTTGCTGCCCTGTGGCCCTTCCTCGGCATCGTGGCCGAGGTCATCATCCTGGTGACCATCATCCTCATCTACGAGAAGAGGAGAAAGCCCGACGATGTCACCGACGGTACGTTCCATTCTTAGAGCTGTTAAAGTGTCTTGGCATACAATTACAAAAAACAAAAGAGTTCTTAAAGGCAGTGTACTACGTAGTACCGGCGAGACTGAAAGCCTCAATTTGCCATCAAATGCGTTTTCAAACGTAGTGGCATGCGTTTAGTCCAAACTCCTCCTGTCTTTTGGTTCTTTGTCATTATTTGCATTTCCTGGTAGAAATTTCACAGTTGAGTTTCCGCTTCTGTGTCCAACGATTCTTTGTTTTATTTCATTTTTATTCTTTACGTTTGTACTTCTCTGTTCGCTGCTGACTTTTGCATTTGGTAAGTGGACTGCATGACAGACTGAAGTGGTTGAGCTGAGGTGACCGCGTGATAAACCGGAATGAACTTTTCTCTTGGTCACCACTTCTTGAAAGGAATGTGCAGAACACATGGGCTCACTCTTTCACTGGCCCTTTACGACAAAGACACACAGAGCTTCTTTTTGTTACTCCTTATTGCCCTGCCCCCCCTTAATTCTTTTTAAATATGCATGTCAGAGCCAGAGAAAGAGTCCAACCAGACCAACAGACATGAAAAACTGAGACGAAGAAAAGTGGCGGCATTGCTTGCATGAAATCTGCATCTTGTCCTCGGTGCATGATGAGTAAGGCTCTTACAGTGGTACCTCGAAGGTCAAACTCATCAAGTAAGAGTTTGAAATGTTTGCTCCAAAATCCAAATTTTGTTAGTATAAACAAAGTTGTGTCAGGCAAGATTTTGTCATCAGGCAAGTAGTACTTGGCGTTGGAAATCCTGATCCCGGTTTAAAAAAATAAAATAAAATACGGAGAAGACTGTAGACAATTGGTACCGTAATTTTCGGACTATAAGTCGCACCGGAGTATAAGTCGCACCAGCCATAAAATGCCCAAAAAAGTGAAAAAACCCCATATATATGTATGTAAGTCGCTCCTGAGTATAAGTCGCCCCCCCACCCAAACTATGAAAAAAAACCGCGACTTATAGTCCGAAAATTACGGTAATGTTTATGGAAGTCGTACGAAGTTCAGTCGGTTGGTGAGATAAATTAAGATAAAAATTAAGACTGTGTAAGAGAAATTTCTGAACATAGACCAGAATTTTGGCCAAACAGAACTTGAAAGCCTTTGGAGGTGCCACTGTCGTTATCTCATGAAGACATTTGCCTCTCAGCTCTCATCCGGAGCTCGTCTGCGTACATGGCCGTCGTGTCATCAGGCCACTCTTAAGTGGCTGTGCTGCCACATTTTGACATCAAGATGCCGCCCGCAGTCTTCTGCTGCTGCTGCTCTCTCTCTCTCACTTGAACGCATGAGCCTCTGTGGTGTCCACTCAGACTTTGTTTCGTACAAGCTTCATCAGCGCGTTGCTACGCATTCAAGTTTATATATGAATATTCGTATCCAAAGGTTTGTGTTGTCGTATGCCAAAAGCGGGCATGCGTGACTTTGCAATTTTTGTGCTAACTTATGGAGCCATCTTGCAGAAGATGGGAAGATGAAGGCTGGAGTGGCATGCACTTGACACACAAATGTTCTGCTGTTAACCAAATGTTGTGCTCTTTTGTCTGCCCTCCTCTTGCTTTGTTGCTATTTCTGCTGCGGACCAGATGAAGACTCAGGCGCGGCTCCACTGTAAGTACCCGCCGGCGCTCTTCGCTGCGTTTATTTCAATTACGGCCCTCATGTTGCCATTCTCTTGCTCGTGTTTCAGGAAGAGCAACTCCAATGCCAACCACCAAGACAAGAACGTGAGGCAAAGGAATTCCAATTAAAGGTAGACTTCATGGATTGTTACTGGAAAGAGTTTTGCTTCTATGGCTACATTTGGAAGTCATTGACAGTAATTGTTTTTGTTTGTTTTCCAGGGCCCAAGCTGTCCCGCTGCACCTCGTCCCGCGGCCCTGCAATGTCAAATAACCTTTTTATTTTCGAGTGTTAATGTTCTTAAGGCTGATTCCCCTCTTGTTCTCTAATAATCTTCACCGAGAGCTTAGTGTGTGTGAAATTGTCTTTTGCTTGAGGCCACAGGGCCACCACTGTTGCATGAGTTTCAACACTGTCGTAGCCAAATGTGTGTCTTTTGTAACATAATAAAAAAAATATAATCATCACAGGATCTGAAATGAGGAATGCGAGTTAGTGCTCATGTTTCCCTGACAACCTTTTCAAAAGCTGTGGATCGCTGCCATTCTTTACACTTTAATTGGTTGCTTCAGAAATTCCTCTCAGCAAAGCTCGAAGCAGCTTTTCCGTTTTCCAAACGGCCTTGCTTGGCCCTGAGCGGCTCGCTTTTGAATTCCCACTTTCTGACACCGCCACATCATGTCGATTAATTGGCGCCTGTTGGAACGGAAAAGTGACCGGGTGTCAGGAACCAAAAATGGAAAAGCGGCTTTAGACTTTGCCTATCTGTCTCTCTTACCACTCTGAAATGTGACTTTAAGATTAAAGTATTCTACTTGTTTCTTTTTACCGCCATAGGAAATTATTTGAACAACTTTTTTTTCTCCCATATTTCATGTTTTTGTTTTGTTTAAATATATGTATATGTTATATGAAGGACCAACTGCAAAAAAAATGTAACGGCAGTTGCCACATTGATATAACCCACATTTTACTTCATTGATCTAAATTCAAACACAGTTTTTTCATGTGGGGTGAGAAGCGAATCATTTCGCTGTTTAAAAAAAGAAACACAGAATGCAATCTGCCCGAGTCTTGTTGTGATTGGATGTTGCTGTGTCATAGTTATCAACTATACATGAAAAGATCTTAAGCCAGATTTGTGTAAGTTAGCAAGAATGTCACCATCTAATGTACAACTTGCACAAACTGAATAAAATTATCTAATTTTACACCATTCTCTCATTTCAACTCAATGATGAACTTACAGTGCACGTATAAAATTTAGTAAGACCTTGAAAAATGTTCAAAGGAAAATGTACGCTATTGTAGTTCTGGATATTCTCCACGTGGGGGCGATATGTAGCCGCAGGAGTGTGACGTGAGCACATCATGCTTACCAAAACTACATTAAGGTTTCAATTTTATATACTGTGAGGCCCAGATGAGTACATAAGCATACTTAATATCGTAATACAGATGATTTTGAGCAAGTTTAATTTGAGAGGTGACCATAAAAGTGCAGAGATTGCACCACATCAGAAGTCTAAGATCCATCTTTTTGATCATCTAACATAATTTTATGAACTATTTTCTACCTGTAGCCACTATAGGTCGGCCACCCCCCTCCCCTTCAGCCCCAGGAGACAAATCCTGGAGCCGTGCCTGTGCGTGAGATAGAGTGGAGTCGATCTGCAAGTGCAATGTGTGAATGTGTATTTTGCGTTTGTTTTTGTGCTGATTGATCATTTAAATAAAGGTGTGTTGCAGCATGAAGACAGAAAACGCAGGATCCTGGCCCTCGAGGAACAGCGTTGAGAATCCCTGGTGTTTGTGAATATTTGTTTTTTGCGCGTGTGATTGAGTTTGTGCGTGTGTTGGTACGTGAGCCACCACCAGGCGCGCCCCCCTCAAGCTTCCCAAGATGTTCGCCTTGGCACCATGAAGAGACGCGCGCCGGGAGGAGGCGTGGCCGCTAAAAAGTCTGACAACAACGAGCTCTTGCTCTTTCACGACGAGCCCTTGGAAGCGCACGGCACCGTCGACGCAGCCTCGGCTCGGCTCGTCCAGACGGATGCGCGGGACTCGGTGGCACCGGAGGCTGGCGCGCTAGGACGCGAAGCCGGAGGCATGATATGCAACAAGAACGGAGACTGCCGAAGGGAGCCCACCAGCTCGGGGAGCCTGTCCTCACTCATATCCCGACAAGAGAAGCACGCCGATGGAGGAGTAGAAGCGGCCGAGGGTGGCAAGGCTGCGAGCATGGACGGCTCGGCGGTGTCAGAGGGACCCGGAGCCGAGGTCAAGAGCGCCTCCGGGTTGGAGAAGAAAGACTCCCGGGTGTCTTTCTCCAACGCGCCCGGCGGTAGAGGTCACACCCCGACTCAGCTGTCCAGGAAGTCATCCACGAAGGCGGCGGCGGCGGAGGACAGCTCCCTGATCGTGGCTGACGATGGCGAGACCGGCCGGGGCCAAACGTACATGCAGCGGCAGTTCAGCTCCATGCTGCAGCCGGGGGTCAACAAGTTCTCCCTGCGGATGTTCGGCAGCCAGAAGGCGGTCGAGAAGGAGCAGGAGAGGGTCAAGTCGGCGGGCAACTGGATCATACATCCGTACAGCGACTTCAGGTACACAGAGTTGCCGGTGACAAGTGAGCATGCCGATACTCAACCAGACTTCTATAGAATGCATTAAGATCAGAGAGAAATAGAGTCCCTTCGAAGTTTCAGCACCAAGGACAGTTCCATTAAAGCGTCCTCCTCTATCTCTCTTCCAATCAATCTATGCATCCATCCAACCATCTCTTTGTCATCAATCCATTAATATTGATCCTTGGCAGTAAGTTTTGGTTCTGTGGTTATCATCACTCTTTTCCTTGGTCCAGGTTCTACTGGGACTTCAGCATGCTCCTGTTCATGGTGGGCAACCTCATCATCATCCCCGTGGGCATCACCTTCTTCAAAGACGAGACCACCACGCCGTGGATCATTTTCAACGTGGTGTCCGACACCTTCTTCCTCATGGACCTGGTGCTCAACTTCCGCACGGGCATCGTGTTTGAGGACAACACCGAGATCATCCTGGACCCCAACAAGATCAAGAAGAAGTACCTGCAGAGCTGGTTCGTGGTGGACTTTGTCTCCTCCATCCCGGTGGATTACATCTTTCTCATCGTGGAGAAGGGCATCGACTCGGAGGTGTACAAGACGGCGCGGGCACTACGCATTGTGCGCTTCACCAAAATCCTCAGCTTGCTGCGTCTGCTCCGGCTCTCCAGACTCATCCGTTACATCCACCAGTGGGAGGAGGTAGGAACACACGACACCTAAACTCAAGTCCTACAGACAGAAAAGTTGTGTTCAAAATGGTCAATGAAATCTTCCATATCAAAAGTAATTGAGGTGTCAGTGCCTGATATCGGTTACAGTAAAGCTCAACCATTACCAGCATGATCAGGGATGCAGTCTGTGAGGTCTTCTGACCAAAATGGCGACTGCTATCACACTTATCATACTGTACTTAACTTGAGCTGCCTCGTGATCCCAAGCATACAATTGTTGACAGTTACTTGGAACAGGGACTCCCAAAATAACCTCAGGGTCAATGAGCCGCATGCTGCTGCACCACATCAAGTGATAAAACAATTATCTGATCACATGTAGCGGCCTGCTCCCATTACAGCTGCTGAAATTTGTCGCTAACTAAATCAGCAGCACCCCCAAAATCTTGTCTTTCAGATCATTTAATATCTGACTAAAGTAGAGTTTATAGTGGACATAAAAAGCCTACTTGACCATCTGAACTTTATTTGGGGATAATCATGAGTACAGCCTGTTGAAAGAAAGGGTGTGCACACTTGTGCAACTGTGATATTATGGTTGTTTTATCCGACTTGTCATCTAAAAGTTTTTATTTTTAGTTGAGTTGTACAGGTTATAGGTCACGTGAATGGTAAAAAGTTTTTAAATGATTTATCTTGCTCTCTTTTTATATCACAAAAAATAGCAGTTGAATAGGGGTGTGTAGACTTTTCATATCCACTATAATTATCCTTCAAACCATAATCACTTACACTCTACAGTAGGTAGATACATGACTATGCCACACAAACACAATTAACCCCAGTGCACTTTGTGTGTCTGTGTGCATGCGTGCGTATGTGTGTGTAAACACAAATCACATCCTTTCTTTTTCAAGATCACCGAACTGCTGCGAATCACCGAAAACAAGCACACAGCCTTTTAATTACTGAGCTGTAATTTGAGCTTGAGGAGAAGCCTAATTAGGATCTCCGTCGCACACAAACAACTACGTGAACCGCACTCACTACATGCATCTCATCACAGCCGAGTGCTTTGGCTGCAATTATGTATATAAAACATGTCGTGACACTACGAGGACAAAATAAATCATCAAAATTTGAGGCAAAATGTTCATACTATTTATTGGTTTTATGAAAATTATAATATGGGGGTAATGAGTTATATCAGGAGAGATGTAGGGGTGAAAAAAAATCCCAATTTCATGAGGGACACAAGAAAAAATGAAAACAAGTTTTTATGGTGTATGAAAATTAAATTCAAGGAATTTTAAATATGAATTCAAGGAAACGCCATTTCTTAAATTTAAATGAATATTATTCGATGAAAAAGAAGTTGGATTCGAACAAAGTCAGCATTGTAAAGCAGAAACAATCAGAATAACAGATGAGTGAATGCTTTCACACAATTAATATATATTTTTTGTGATGTCCAGTTAACCATCAAAACAGCAACAAAATAAATTAAAATAAAATATAGCAACTCAGGAGTCCCCATTTCCAAAAAAAGGCTGCGAACATTTATGCAGCACCAATTCCGGGCCTGACTAGTAAAGAAAATTGGTTGGCAGTGGTTGATGATGTATTGTTGCGTATTTTTTACAGAGTTGTGTGTGTGTGTGCACGTGTGTGCGTGTGCGTGCTCCGCTGAAGCTGCGATAAGCATTGTCGGGAATAACCAGAGTAATTTCCTGAGGCAGGAAGCTTTTTTATACAAGCTCTTCACTTGCTGGCGAAGGATGCTTCTGTCTTAGGAGTGAGGAAGTGTGTGTGAGTATGTGTGTGTGTGTTTGCTTGTGTGTAAGTAAAAGTGATTGTTGTACAGTAATGGAAATGCCCTAAAGCCGTTTGCAACATGTAAACCGATAACACAACAACAGATAAGAAGTCTTTAGCCTCGGTGAAGCAGCATGTGGCTCATTACTCATGGTTATTCCTGCACTCTCGGTTCTAAGTAAACAATTATGTCGTTGTGGTCCGCGGGAGGCGGCTCATGATTTAGTAAAAGTATGACGGCGTCCGATTGCAATAGTCGGCTTCTCGTATATTTAATCTGACCCAGATAGCAGCACGACATTGACACGGGAGCACTTTCTGCTCGAGTATCATGAGGGGAGTCGAGATGGCGGGGGTCCATATGTGAAAGAGCTGCATTAATCATGTAAGGGGATGCCGCTCAGGTCTGCTTGTTTGCCATTGGACCTTGAGATTGTAACAAGCAACCTGTCTGGAAGTATAGTAGAGGTCGAGGAATTGCTATAATATCAACATCTACTGTATGAAAATTAATAATAACAAAGACTGTTTGATTTTAATCATATATTGTCTCAAAATAAAAAATTTCATTCATTTCACTATAATATAACACTTTTTTCTATTTTAACATCCAGCTGCTTGTTTTCCTTACAATCTTGCTCACATTTCACCTAAATGTAACATTTTTGTTTTGTGGTGTCTCGGTTTGAACGCTAGGGGGCACTATGTAAAAGGAGCGCATACAGTAGATGGGGAAAAAAACGTTTTTGGTGGATGCACACACGTAGGATGGATGCTGTCCACTACTAAATAAATTAATTGTAAAAAAATCCAAAATTGCATCTTGAGACTCAGGGGCATCCATTTGCCCCAATTATTACTCTCAGTAATAAGATCTGCCGTAGAGGCAAATGACACTATTCTGAAGTTCATCAAGTCGTGACAAAATGATTGACTTGTTCCTGTCAGATCTTCCACATGACGTACGACCTGGCCAGCGCCGTGATGCGAATATTCAACTTGATCGGCATGATGCTGCTGCTGTGCCACTGGGATGGTTGCCTGCAGTTCCTGGTGCCCATGCTGCAGGACTTCCCCTCCGATTGCTGGGTGTCCCTTAACAAGATGGTGGTAAGGCCACTTTAAGTATATATACCAGGGGCGTGGTGCATGGCCTTTCGGAATTTCCAAAATTCCTGACCGGGCGGTCCATTTTGGAGCTATGATTTTTCTTTCTGTTAAATATGATAATTTCGGGAGTTGTAATTTCTTGACTTTATTACTATTTCCTCATCGAAAGAGAATTCCAGTATTATTGCTTGGATAAACAACAAATTGTCACAATTAAGGCTTTTGAAGTCCGCCTTCAAGGAAATATATGCGGGAAGTTTTGATTCATGTCTCTGGGAAAATTGCAGAAATAATGACTGTCACTGAGTTGAAATGAGCCTCGCCACACTGATTCTGTAAACCGTCCAATGAGAGGAGATTCTGGCAGTTAACAAGCACTCTCAGATCATCAGTATAAAGCACAACCCATCCAAAATCCTCATTAGGAGGCTTTATATAAGTCAGTATTTAATTATCAGCAACACACTCTGAACATTTGGTACCATGGCATGCACACAGTGTCATCAAAGAGGGACTGCAAAACATAATTTTTTATTCATAAACTTAAAAAATTCTTGGAAAAAATGCTGATGAAGAGTCATAATGTGATACCTACAGGAGAGGAGTTTATATGTTGAAAAAGACTTCCGGAAAAATCGCCATGGCACCTCCCAAGTATATTTCAGGGAGGAGGTGGGTGCCCCCACAGCCCCCTCTCTAGCTCCGCCAGTGTATGCTTGTAAAAGCATTCTTTTGGGCCTGACCTCCCCAAATTTGTCTTCTCCTTAGGACAGTGACAAGTTAAAAAAGTAGCACCATAATGGCGTAACTCCCCTCATCTTTTTTCCCCCCTGTGTTGATTAATTTCTCAGTCTGTAATTGGTGTGAAACTTTGAAAGTGTTCAATTTGGTGCTCCAAACTAGAAGTGTTTGGCCTCGGTGGATGTCTGAGCCTGTGCTGTTTTTGTTTGGCCTTGTTCTCAATGCCATAGGACCCGCCCCTCTCTTTGCAAAAAATCCTCCATTCATGCAATTATTGCTAAACAGCAGATGGGCCTATTAGTAGAAGTGCTGTTATGTGTTCTTTGATACGTCCATCAAGCCATTTTATGTAGCGCTTGTGCTCATTGGGATGAGCTGGAACCAACTTTTAACCATTTCAACCCAATTTACATGATGCAAAGTAGGCAAAAAGTTGAACATTTTTGGACGTGTGGTGCCAGGCCACAGCTTGCGACATCTTTCTGGACGCTTTAGCTGGTTGCGCTCGGCTGCGTGCTAACAGCAGCCTCAATTGTGCACCTGCGCTGTCTTCAGGCTTGCGGCCAACAAAAGATACACAGGTGATTTTTTCATTTTGATGGATGGATGGATGGATGGATGGATGGATGGATGGATGGATGGATGGATGGATGGATGGAAAGAGATGGATAGATCCTTGACTGTGTTGGAAACCGTTGGCCCTTATATTAGTTGTGATGGAAAGGATTATTTTGCATCCGGAGAACTTCACATGGTGTTTATTCATTCCTTTCCCACCATTTATCATCACGCGTTTGTTGGACATGTTTGAAGAATAGATAGAAACACGCCACTTTGAAAGAATGACTCTCAACATAGCTCATAAGTGCTTTTGTGTCGCTTAACGTATTAAAAGTCTAAATGGAGCTCTGCCATGTTAGATAAGCTCTCTGTTGTTGGTTTTAGATGTCAGGGAGGCTCTGCACTCTGTCAGACACACACGCACACACACACACGCACACACACTCTTGTACATGCTTGTCTTATCTGCAAATGCATTTAGGTGGCAAATTAGCTGTTCGCTCAATGAAAACATCCAACACAATGAACACAAGCTCTTTTCTGGCGTTATGCACACTCTGCAAGCTAAGGAAGCACACAAAGTGATTTATGCCCCTATTATCTGTGCTCATTAATTAAATACATCAATTCATTGTAGTGGCCTTCAATGATAACAACGGAAAACTGTCAAAAAAAGTTCAGAAACTCAACTTTATTTATGTAACAAAAACAAGCGCTGACTAAGCGCTATACATAAAGTCGACCATAAAACACAATAAATAATAAAATAGAACAAACAGCCATTATTCACATTTCATTTTACTTTACGTAGATCTGATAAGTTGTTTATCCAGCAGGAGGGTGAATCAGCATGCTTACCACATCTGGATCCCTCAAAAAGTTGCAATAATTGGCTTTGTAGCATCTAGGTATGTACTACTCACCGTAATTGGAGCATGCTAAAAAGGTGCGTGAAGCCCAGATGTTTGGACAATGTCAAGTAGAGCGGTGCCAGAGGAGGCCTTCTTCTTTAATGAACCCACGGCTGGGGAAATTCGCACCGATCCAAGCTAACTGGAGCAGGCAGATGTGCGCTCGCCTCATTAGCTCTTCTTCTCGCTCTTCGTCATGGAGACAAAGATGTGTTTGATCAAGATGATGAAGATGAGCCTCTCCACAGGGGCGCAGATGGGATTTTAGAACTTCGAGGGACGGGGACCATGTTTTAGAAATGTATAAGTATAAAAACATTGATTCTACTTGGAAACCTTAATCCTCTATTAAAACCTTAATCCTTGTTTGGAACCCTATTTGGAAACCCTAAATTTAGTTTGACCCTACACTGAGTCCTGACCTTTAACTCCTGACCCCTGATCTTCGACCCCTAACTCTAAAAATGGTTTCAAGCAACAGTGCCTGCGAGAGGAGTCACAAATACAACTGGTTCATGAAGCAAATTTGAAGCTCCGTTTCCCTAACACGAATAACCTAAAATCAATAAATTTGCCAATGAATTGTATTGATTGCTCCTCCGTTCCCTTCCAGAACGACACGTGGAGCGAGCTCTACTCCTTTGCCCTCTTCAAGGCCATGAGTCACATGTTGTGCATCGGCTACGGACGTCAAGCCCCCGAGAGCATGTCGGACATTTGGCTCACCATGCTCAGTATGATCGTGGGGGCCACCTGCTACGCCATGTTTATCGGACACGCCACCGCACTCATCCAGTCTCTGGACTCGTCCAGGCGGCAGTATCAGGAGAAGGTGAGGACGTCCTGTTTTGGGGCCATACTTTTATTTTTATTTGTTTTACAATGACCTTACTATTTTCCATTCAGTACTTCTTATTCTCTGTTTTTGTTGACTTTCTGTGATAGCGTTACAGCGCCACTACAGAACAGGTGTATGAACTGCAGTGGTTCAGCATCGCAATAATAATAACAATATCGATTGTTTCCAGAAGTTTCTGATACCACTAAAAATGACATTCTTGTAAATTTTGTATGTTCAGAACTAACCAGATATTTTAAAATAACTATCAGCACTAAAGTGAACCTTAAAAATGTGTTGGGTTCTGTCTGACGTCTTTGTGTCAACTTTGGTGACCTGTCTGCGTAAGACATTATGTAAAGTCCGAAAAGCTAATTTAATCTCCACAAAGACTTGGCTAAGACTGTCCCGTTTAATACGAGTTCAATGGCTTCCTCCAATAGTAATTCCAGCACTCTTTGATAGGAGCAGTATGTGGTCCATTAATTCTACGCTTGTGTCCGCCAATCACGGGGCCTCGGCCTGTCTGGTCGCCTGTAGAGCTGATCAAAGCTAATCTTAAACCGGCCGGTGCCTTTTTTGGCCCCTCCTTGGCTTGTTTTGCAGGCTTCTTACCATCCCGGAAGAGACGTTGCCTAATTGCCGGCACGTTAATGCTGACACACGCATCCTGTACACATCAGGGCGCTTTGTAGTCTAGCTGACTCCTCGGGCTATCATTGAGCAGAGATTGATCTTCTCCCTGTGTTGTGGAAATATTTTTGAAACGCCGTGATTGTCTTTTTTCTTTTATTTATGTTTATTATTTCCAAGAAGAAGAGAATTTGCATAATGCAAGCACGCGGAATGCAGTAAACAAGGTGTGACAATGGCACAGAGGGTTTTCTGGGTGCACAAATTAGGGTCTTCTACAGATTGCGTGATAATTGATTAGTTAACTTTTTGTAAAGTTGACCAAGTACGTTTTTTTCAGTCCGACTGAGGTTCCATATTTAGAGTTGCGGCCTTGATGTCCTGTGGTTTTTGTGTGCGTGTATGTATGTGTGTGTGTGTTTGGCAGTGTCTTTTGTCTCGTTTGCTAATGAACTTGACCCGCAACTTGTTGCTATTTTCAAACTCCCACAGTGTCGCTTTTATCCCAGGAGGAAATGTCTGCTGGCCCGCTTGTTTGTTTTTGTCAGCTACTTTACAACTAAAAAAAAAACTGTCAACAGGTATAATTGGACCGAAGTCGATGCAAATTCTATCGTATCCTGTGACGGCATCCCCGATAGCGAGGCGGCGTTGTTGACCTGTATTTTCTGAATGTTGCCAAGCGTGGATCTGTGTTCAACGTAGCTGCAACGTCCCGCAAATGAATCTGACACATATTGCTTCACCCTGCCAGAGAAATCGATTAACAGTTGGGCTGAGGGCAAAGTTCTGAAAAGAGTCTTATTAAAGCCAGTATGGGGGATCATAATTGGCTACTTTACTGTAGTATCTGTCTTCTGTTTTATACTACCACTATATATGTATAGTTGGCCAATAGAGACACACTCCACTGAGCAATACAATATCCACTGAATTGAAACAAAAGTCAGCAAAAACTGTTTGGACTATGAAACACGGAGGGAGGTCAGCAGGTCACCTTGTCCATGATGTCATGTTGTCTTCACATGGAGGTGACCGAGGCCTTCGTCTCGTGTTTCTTCACATCTTCATTCTCAGTACAACCCCCCACCCCACCCATGAGACCATCAGTGATGAGCACAGTCACGAGACCTTGACACAAAAAGGGAGCGCTCAGTTGATGACACGATCAAGGTCGTACAGTACCGGGCCCACCAGGTGCAGAGACACTTTGTGATTAAGCTGAAAAGTTGGAAATCCAGCCCACCGACTAGGAGAAGGTCAATGGAAGGCCACCCTAACTTCCAAAATGTTATCTGTCTTTTTTATTTATTTATTTATATTAAGGAATGAAATGCAACCCCGTAGCCACACAAATGACGCATCAATTCCTTAATCATGACTTTTCCGCTACATCAATTTTGGGAGCCCGTTTGACTTTTGAGTGACACGGCCGCTAATCTCAAACTAATACTGCGGAAATCACAAAGTCAATAAAACTTCCAACAGCGACAACTTCTCAAAAGAGGCAGAGGCGGCCGGAGCGAGCCAGCCAGCTGTCATTTGGCTTTAATTGAGAGTGTCACACACGCTGACTCCCCGAGCTGCAAACTCTTAATAGTTGCTGTCTGGTTTATCCCACCGTGGCGCTCAAATTGACTGGCAGTTTTTATTTATTTATTTTTTTAATAGACTTTAAAGTCTGAATTCTGAGATGATCTTCCTTTCTGTGCTGTTCAGTATAAACAAGTGGAGCAGTACATGTCATTCCACAAGCTACCGGCAGACTTTCGGCAGAAGATCCACGACTACTACGAGCACAGATACCAGGGCAAGATGTTTGATGAGGAGAGCATTCTCGAGGAGCTTAATGAGCCTCTGAGAGAGGTAGCGAACCACACACACACATGCGCACACACACGCACGCAATCTCATTATACCGTCCAGTCAGTATGATATGCAGCTTGAATATTGATACACCTAAAGTCACCTTTATGTCACTTTTTAATTAAGTCTCTTTTGAATAGTCTTACAATTTTCCATAGGAAAAATAAATTGTAATTTCACTTAAAAATGAGGAGTTGTGATGTTACAGAAAAAAATTCTAAAAAGCTTTAACAAAGCCAAAAAAAGTGCAAGCACAAAATCATAATTTTGATGAAAGCCAAAAGTCATAATCTAAAAATTCAGCTAAGTATCACTGAAAAAAAAATCATAATTTAATCAGAGTTGGTGAAAAAAAAATCTTAATGTCACACTAAAAATAGAAATTATTGTATGCAAAGTAAATAAAGACATAATTTTACACGTCACAATTTTTAACGAACCTCGGCGTCGGTCAGGAAATCGTCAACTTCAACTGCCGCAAGCTGGTGGCGTCCATGCCGCTGTTCGCCAACGCTGATCCCAACTTCGTGACGGCCATGCTGACCAAGCTACGTTTCGAGGTCTTCCAGCCGGCCGACTACGTGGTGCGCGAGGGCACCATTGGCAAGAAGATGTACTTCATCCAGCATGGTGTGGTCACCGTGCTCACCAAAGGCAGCGTGGGCATGAAGCTGGTCGACGGATCCTATTTTGGAGGTAAGCGCCGCGGTGGGAAAAGTAATTTTTGCAATTCTTCCAGATCCACCTCAAGGTCAGCGTATGCCCATCTAACAAGTTGGATTTTTACCCCCCAAATTTGTGGTGAACTATTCGCTTGTGAGCTGCTCCATACGTAATGCCATCTAGTACAAGCCAGGGTTCCATAGTGTAGTGGTGAGTGCTGTGGACTTTCACCCCAGCGACCTGAGTTCAAATAACAGTGGGACCTAACATATTATGTCTTTGGTGGCTTGTAGTTGATGGTATTATTATACCGATTGTGTTTGAGTAAAAGAGTGAAAGGAAAAAAAAACTTTGTTTTGCAGTTGTTTTCAGGTTAGCTACCTAAATGTTATAAAGAGAACGGGATGTACCGAAGTCAAATTCCTTGTTTGGCATGCTCACACTTGGTAAATAAAAATTGATTTGATTTGAAAGTGAAAAACATATTGGAAGTTATTAGGTACACTTGAAAATGGCGGTGTACCTAATGGAGTGTCCGTGTGATGCCCTCGTTAAGCGCACCTGCGTGAAAAGTTTTAGCTCCTGCAGAACGTGAAAGGAGCTAAAACTTTTCACGCAGGTGCGCTTAACGAGGGTCACTTGGAAAACATATTGGAACGCGGCCCCGAGGACCAGAGCTTGACACCTGTGACCTTTGACCATGATATTTCCCTAATAAAGTGGCCTGTTATTAGGTACACTTGAAAATGGCGGTGTACCTAATGGAGTGTCCGTGTGATGCCCTCGTTAAGTGCACCTGCGTGAAAAGTTTTAGCTCCTGCGGAACGTGAAAGGAGCTAAAAGTTTTCACGCAGGTGCGCTTAACGAGGGTCACTTGGAAAACATATTGGAACGCGGCCCCGAGGACCAGAGCTTGACACCTGTGACCTTTGACCATGATATTTCCCTAATAAAGTGGCCTGTTATTAGGTACGCTTGAAAATGGCGGTGTACCTAATGGAGTGTCCGTGTGATGCCCTCGTTAAGCGCACCTGCGTGAAAACTTTTAGCTCCTGCAGAACGTGAAAGGAGCTAAAAGTTTTCACGCAGGTGCGCTTAACGAGGGTCACTTGGAAAACATATTGGAACGCGGCCCCGAGGACCAGAGCTTGACACCTGTGACCTTTGACCATGATATTTCCCTAATAAAGTGGCCTGTTATTAGGTACGCTTGAAAATGGCGGTGTACCTAATGGAGTGTCCGTGTGATGCCCTCGTTAAGCGCACCTGCGTGAAAACTTTTAGCTCCTGCAGAACGTGAAAGGAGCTAAAAGTTTTCACGCAGGTGCGCTTAACGAGGGTCACTTGGAAAACATATTGGAACGCGGCCCCGAGGACCAGAGCTTGACACCTTTGACCATGATATTTCCCTAATAAAGTGGCCTGTTATTAGGTACGCTTGAAAATGGCGGTGTACCTAATGGGAGTGTCCGTGTGATACCCTCGTTAAGCGCACCTGCGTGAAAAGTTTTAGCTCCTGCAGAACGTGAAAGGAGCTAAAAGTTTTCACGCAGGTGCGCTTAACGAGGGTCACTTGGAAAACATATTGGAACGCGGCCCCGAGGACCAGAGCTTGACACCTGTGACCTTTGACCATGATATTTCCCTAATAAAGTGGCCTGTTATTAGGTACGCTTGAAAATGGCGGTGTACCTAATGGAGTGTCCGTGTGATGCCCTCGTTAAGCGCACCTGCGTGAAAAGTTTTAGCTCCTGCAGAACGTGAAAGGAGCTAAAAGTTTTCACGCAGGTGCGCTTAACGAGGGTCACTTGGAAAACATGTTGGAACGCGGCCCCGAGGACCAGAGCTTGACCCCTGTGACCATGATATTTCCCTAATAAAGTGGCCTGTTATTAGGTACGCTTGAAAATGGCGGTGTACCTAATGGAGTGTCCGTGTGATGCCCTCGTTAAGCGCACCTGTGTGAAAAGTTTTAGCTCCTGCAGAACGTGAAAGGAGCTAAAAGTTTTCACGCAGGTGCGCTTAACGAGGGTCACTTGGAAAACATATTGGAACGCGGCCCCGAGGACCAGAGCTTGACACCTGTGACCTTTGACCATGATATTTCCCTAATAAAGTGGCCTGTTATTAGGTACGCTTGAAAATGGCGGTGTACCTAATGGAGTGTCCGTGTGATGCCCTCGTTAAGCGCACCTGCGTGAAAAGTTTTAGCTCCTGCAGAACGTGAAAGGAGCTAAAAGTTTTCACGCAGGTGCGCTTAACGAGGGTCACTTGGAAAACATGTTGGAACGCGGCCCCGAGGACCAGAGCTTGACACCTGTGACCTTTGACCATGATATTTCCCTAATAAAGTGGCCTATTAGGTACGCTTGAAAATGGCGGTGTACCTAATGGAGTGTCCGTGTGATGCCCTCGTTAAGCGCAGCTGCGTGAAAACTTTTAGCTCCTGCAGAACGTGAAAGGAGCTAAAAGTTTTCACGCAGGTGCGCTTAACGAGGGTCACTTGGAAAACATGTTGGAACGCGGCCCTTCGAGGATTGGAGGTCGGCACCCCTGGTTTAAGTGAAAAGTGCCACACCCGCCCTCACCCCCACTTTCTGATTGGCTGTTTGATCTGTGACGTCACTTGGACACTCCATTAGGTACACCGCCATTTTCAAGTGTACCTAATAACAGGCCAGTTCATTAGGGAAAAATCATGGTCAAAGCTTAACTGAAAGTGGAAAGTGCCACACCCGCCCTCACCCCCACTTTCTGATTGGCTGTTTGATCTGTGACGTCACACAGACACTCCTTTAGGTACGCCGCCATTTTCAGGTGTACCTAATAACAGGCCACTTCATTAGGGAAAAATCATGGCCAAAGCTGAACTGAAATGAAAAGTGCCACACTCCCACCTCCTGATTGGCTGGTTGATCTGTGACGTCACACGGATACTCTATTAGGTACACCACCATTTTCATAACTTTATGCATTTTTTGTACGTGTCAAGAATGTGGATTTGACTACTTGCTCTTTATTTTGGGGGACACCAACACATATTGCACAACGTAAAACACATACATAGTTATAAAGCAGTTAGCCAAATGTCAGATTTTTATTCATGCCCAAAAAAATAAACACAAGGAATAAAACACCAGACAAGTTTGAACAGGTTTTTAATGTTTATTAAAATAATAATAATAAAAGTACATTTCAAACCAGCAGTCTAATGTGAAATTCCAGTAGATACATTGGATAACAATATTTAGCCGAATATATGCATACACGTTATTTAAAAACTACTATAAGTGTTATAAAATCAAGAGTACCCAAAGAGAAGCAAAATCTCCCCGTTGTTGCATAACGGCGCATCCCTTCATGCAATAAAGTTAGCCGTTATCTTGGAGAAAACGCGCATAAAAGACGTGGCGTTTCAGTGAGTGGTTCTACAACACGTTCACTGACTGATCCGTTGATGCACGGGGGGAAGGAAGGCAGTTGACCCATTGACTCGTTCGCGAACGGGAAAGTCAGGATTCGTTCCCTCACTGGTCCGTTCTCGCGATGACCTGGAAATGCAAATCACACAATGACTGACTCGTTCACTCACAGATGCATTCAGTTGGTGAACGGGAAATGCAATTCATGACTCGTTCGTGAACGGGAAGATACGTCATTTTCTTCTTCGTCTTGTTTTACGGTGAGGTGGCACCAGCTTCAATGCGCATTACTGACACCTACTGGTTAAAGTCATATGAACTGAAAAAAGAATTCGTCCACTGAAAAGATTCGGTCTTTTGAACGAATCGTTCACTCACGAGCCAACACTAGCACACAGCACAGACAGAGCAGGCGATAAGAAGTGCAGTGGGACACCATGGAAGAATATTGAAATAATAATATATTATAATATGGATAATATTGAACTTTTTTTGCCTCTAATGTTAATAACATGGGGGGGGGGGGGCGCAAAATTAATAATAATTGAGAAGCACTGTTTTAAGTGAACTGAATCTTTAGAATCAGTTCTCTCAAAAGATTCGTTCAAGCGAATCGTTCAACGACACCAACACGACACCAACACATACGACACAATGTAAAACACATACATATTGTCATATAAAGCAGTTAACCAAATGTCACATTTTTATTTTCATGCCCAAAAAAATAAAAACAAGGAATAAAACACCAGACAAGTTTTAACATAAATGTTTATTAAAAAAAATAAAAAAAAAAATAATAAAAAAATAATAATAAAAGTAAATTTCAAACCAGGAATCTAATGCGGAATTTCAGTAGATATATTGGATAACAATGTAGTAGATGATTTCGTAAATGTTTTTTCAAACAACTTTCCCTAAAACAGCTCGGTCAGCATGTCGCTTGATGCAGGTGCAACCCCATTAGAACAACATAATAGTGATGATGTGATCATTTGTCATGTCTTGCCCACTTTTCATGAGTACGCTCTCAACGGTATTTTGACACGCGGTTGTCAAGACGACGTGAAAAATAAGACAATGTAATGGAGCTTAGCTGGGCCGTCTCCGATTATAGCCTGTTTTCAATCAGACAGACGCCATTCACAGTCATCGGGTCAAAGTAACCTCATAAAAACAACTCACGATTATTGCTGTGAAGGGCAAAAAAATAAATAAAAATTCAAGTAATTGACACGCCACCCCAAAATTTTATTATATACAATATTATATATTCATAATTGCCTGTATTACTAGTTAAACCAGTCACAATGTAAGGTAGTCAAAATGATCACTGCCTTTAAAAGTATAGTTCAGTTGTATTTAACTTTTAGCTTCAATACATTTGCATTTTAGCTTTAAGAACTTCTTTTGTAAACATTCTTTTTTAGTGAAAAAAAAATTAAGTGCGTCATATATTCCAAATGAAAAATGTACTTTTTAGGAATAAAAACTGACTGTTTCCTAGATACGCTTAAGCCTACTATACTTTTAATGTTGGTATTTTACTAACAAAACACTGGAACGACATTTGTTTTCTTCTCTTCTCCAGAGATCTGTCTGCTGACCCGTGGCCGACGGACAGCCAGCGTGCGTTCGGACACGTACTGTCGTCTGTACTCTCTCTCGGTGGACAACTTCAACGAGGTCTTGGAAGAGTATCCCATGATGAGGCGCGCCTTTGAGACGGTCGCTATCGACAGGTTGGACAGAATAGGTGAGATTCAGATCGTCTGGCATTTTCTTCGATTTTTATATTCAATCGCTCGCTCGTGTCAGGGGAACGTGTCTTTAAAAAAAATATATTCCTAGTGATTTTGTTTCAATGCTAAGATGAAGACACAAGTATATTCATAAAAGCTTGGGAGTCATTCATGAGAAGAAACGAAGCATAAGGAATCGTGGCGGTAACTGACAGCGGTGATGAATAACGAGTGAGATGTGTGATGAAGGAGCGAGAACATTTATTCACAGGGGTTTTCCCCTTTGCTTTTTGTCACTGTGCACGTGTCACGGCACTCAAACACCTTCTTACCATACCTCGCACCTTTTCATTTAAATTACAGACTCTATTTGCCTGCTGATTTTTGGAATATATGTACAGTGGACCATCACTATTGGGTAAAATTGAGGCCCATTAAAATGCAATGGATGGATTATTTTTCTCTATTTTTAAAGGCTGCCGAATTCTTCCCAAAACATTTTTAAAATATTTTTTTCATATTAACACATAACTCATATTAATTGAAAATGCATGCTAATATCAATTTCCTCATAAAAACACACAAATTGATCGTCTTTATTTAAAAAAAACTATCATCCTGTTTACCGCTGCATTCTCTCATCTCCCATTTCCATAGGTGCAAAAATCCCACTTCCTCTCACCTCTTACCTGTTGCCATAGCAACCACATTCCACACATTACCAGTCGCTGGTCAGCATGCATACTTGGACGGTGTGTTTTAAAGCACTAATCAAGCAAAAACACTCTGTTCATGTGCACTCAGTGGACGATAATCAGCGCCGGTGCCTTCTGTTGTTGTTAGAACATCAAACAGCGGCTGCAATGAGAATACATAATTTGAATAGATTTGAAAATAATGACCCAATCAATGCATCTCGGCGAGTCCAATATTCCGATACAGGCATCTGTTTTCATAGCATCCAACACGCTTCAAAGATTTTGCTATCAAGCATCTGTGAGCACGGAGTTTTATTGAGGATCCATACAGCTGTCAAAATGGAACAACACGTACACACAAACGTGCTTTTTGGATTCATGGCCTGAGACGCTCACTATGATATTTAAGGCATTGATGATGCCTAAATAACATACTATAAGTGATATTAGGCTTAATATCCATTGACCTTTGACCCACCACATTGGTACCATACACTGGGGTATCAATGTCTTTCTCAAAGACACCACAATTGGTCTAAGCTACTTAATCACAGCTAATTTGTCAAGATCAACCCTAAGGTACGTCTAACCATACTGTTCGCTCTAATTGTCATGCTCATCCAAACCCTAAAGGACTGTTTTGGAAAAGAGCTCAAGGCTGATGATTGGTGAAACCGCTTTATGAGCCTTGTCATGAGATTATCATCAACCTCTTTGCCATTTTCTACTCTCCTGGGTAATGTTGTGCTGCCAACCCCATCTGTTTTACTGAGCTATGTACAAAAACAGATGATACAAGGGTCGACAAACGCACTCTGTTGTTCTCCAAGGAACACGATGTTTTCCGCCTTTTGCACTTCAGGGAAGACAATCGGTTCGTTTATTCGCTTCGCATCTGCCACAGATTTAAATGAGACTTCATCATCTGGAATGGAAATTTACTAGAACAGATATGTGATTGGAAAGTGTATCACGTCTTTGTAAAAATATCTGGTAGTGGGCCCTGGACCCATACGTTTGAGAACCTTTGCTTTGAACCACGGAGCCATTCACAACACTAATGCGTTTAACCTTTTTGTTTTAGGCAAGAAGAACTCCGTCCTGATGCACAAAGTTCAGCACGATCTCAACTCAGGCGTGTTCAACAACCGCGAGAACGAGATGATCCAGGAGATCGTCAAGTACGATCGTGAGATGGTTCAACAGGTGGACGTGCCGCGACCGCAGCCCTTATCCGTAACGCCCTCTCAGCACACTGGGGGTTTTACTCCGGCGGGTTCCTCTCAACAGCCCCAAAGTTCCGCTATCGCCACCTTGCAGCAGGCTGTAGCCATGAGCCTTTGTCCGCCCATGCAAGGGAACTCGCCAGGGGGCGGGACATTGCAGTCTCCGAGGATGGTGAGGAGATTCCAGGTGTTGCAGAATGTATCCAATCCTGGCTCGCCGTTGCAGTCGCAGCTTCTTGCTTCTGGTACTTTCGCTCCACTCATCTCCAGCCCGACTGTCCAGAGCCCTCGGTCATTCCTTTATGGCTCAGGCGCCCTTGCTGGTCCCACCACCGGCTCTCAACTGTCTTTGGTCCAGCAACACACGGCAACCCCTGTGCACCGACCCAGCGTACATAAAAGCACGCATTCCTTGCCAATGGGGAGTCTCAGCCAGGACACCAGGGCGCTGTCAGCCTCTCAGCCCTCGTTGCCACACGAGGTGATACACCCGGGAGCCCCGAGTCCCCCCCTATCCACGCGAGTCTCCTCGACTTCCATCGGACCAGCTCAGACCCCATCGGGCCATTCGGGTGTCTGCAATGCTATAACGCACAGGATTGTGCTACCCCACCAGCTGTCAGTGGGGGCCTTCGGGACAGGTGTCGGGTTTACCATGGGAACACCCGTCGGGGACTTGGTACGACCCAAGAAGGACTCCATCACGAGCCTTCCCGAGACGGAGCAGATTAAAGTCCGATCTCGGTTATCCTCGAATTTGTGATTATAATTAAAGGCTTCTGGGGTTCA